>NC_139584.1:11455956-11625956 GCF_946808225.1 Silurus aristotelis
CAGAATGTTCTTCCTGGGATTTTAAGATGGGCTCTGCCTGGGCCGATCCAACATATTAATCTTCTTTGATTTGGATTTCGGGTCATTTTAAGATCTTCAGCTGTCCAACAAAGCCCTGTAGGAACTTTGAACTTTGAAAAAGGCCCTTTTTTTATAGGTTTGTCACATTTTGTTGAGTTTTGGGAAGTGTGATAACAATAAACGTGATTGGCAAAGTCTTCCACTGACTTATCCACATAAGGTTTCTACACCATAATTTTTTTTTTCTGATGCTCCAGTTCCAGCTAAAAAAAGCAGCCCCATAGCACAATGCTGCCACCACCACGCTTCATTGTTTTTGATCTCACACAAAAAGTCCTACCTTGGACTCATACTATAACAGGAGTTAAGTGACATGATTTAGAGCTTAGACAGGGTCAAGAAAGTTTTACTTTCTAGCCACCGTACCTCGTAGCCCAGATATGTGAAGAAAATGAGAGATTGATGTTCCATGGGGGAAGTGACCAGTTCTTGCCAGCTCTCATTTTGTTACAGTAGGTCTCTTGACAGCCTCCCTGATAAGTTTTCTCCTTGTCCTTTTATGTATTGTAGTGGGGCATCCTGTTCTTGGTGACATTACTGTGGTGCCCCGATTTCACCACTTGTTTATGATGGCCTTCACAGTGTTCTATGGTACATCTGATGTTTTTAAAACTTTTCTGTACACCTCTCCTGAGTGATACCTTTTGGCAATGAGATCCTCTACATGCTCTGTAAGCTTTTTACAAACTGTGGCTTGTGACAGTCAGATGTAACCAAAATAAAGTCAACAAAGAAACAGCTTAGAAATGAATCAGAACCAATTCACCAATCACAGGTGCATGACGATTTATTTTGAACATGAATTTGAATGTGATTGGTTCACAGGTTATTATAAGCTTTTTCTTTTTTTTCCTAATTGCTTTTTGCTTTAGATTTCTTGATTGTTGTGTCAAATTCAGGTGAAACAACCCATGCTCTTAAAAGGGTATGCACAGTTTTATTATATCCACTGTAGATATGTTAAGTTACTTTGTTAACATTAATCAATACATCATTCATTTAATGCTGAATTATAACTTTTTATAATTTTGAATAATTTTGTTACCTAGCACTGCTGAATTCTCATATCTAATTGGTCAGAAGGTCAGAAAGTCTGAACAGCAGCTCTGACAATAGTGCCAAGACAAGTCACAGATTTTCAGTACACAAGGCACTTGTTCTGACTTGTAAAATTTTCTATCACATCAAATTACAAACAACTAAGAAAAATGTTGAATCGTTAAGACTTCAGCACAATGGACAGCGTTTCATTAACATCAAGAGACAGAAAATAAACCTTATGAGGGACAGATTGTTTATAGCTTCTATATAACATGATGAATAGTATGATGTGCCATGCTTTAAGTAATAATAAAAAAATAATCATTAGCTGTGATATAAAATAAAGAAGAAAGAAAAAACTTGTGCTCTTGTACTAGCAAGGTTTAATCACCCTGCCACCATCAATTATTTTCCCACAGCAGAATTACACAGTTAAAAGAACGTGTACTGTGATGCATTATTTTACGTAATAAATTGATTACTCTTAATAACAAACTTGTTTCTAGATAGATGGTAAGTTTCCATTTTTTTCATGTTTATTCCTAAGTCTACAATTATCAAACAGTGAAATATATCTACACTGTGTGTGTGTGTGTGTGTGTGTGTGTGTGTGTGTGTGTGTGTGTGTGTGTGTTTGTGTTTGTGTAATAGCAAAAGAACAAAGGACATGGGAGAGTTCTAGTCAGTGTGGTCTGGTACCCAGTGGAGCTGAGCAGAACTGGAAGCTGTGTGTTTCTGTGTGTGTTGATGGACTTCACCTTTGCGCACGGCGAACAAAGGCGGCTGGAAAAAGGAGCCACGGTGCTGGACTTTAGCTTGATTAAATGGTCAGTGAGTCGGAAAAGCGCCCTGATGTGATCTGTGACCTCTGGCCAAAGTCTTTTTTTTTTTCTTTTTTTTTTTTTTTACAGGAAAGATTAAATGAAAGCACCTTCAAACAGAAGAGCAGGGACAAAGTCAAGTTAGCTCCTTCAGAGGCGGTGGGTGGAAGAAAAGAAAACAACATGAAAGGAGGGATGTCGAATCCATGGCTCAGAAGAGTCACCCTGAGCACAGACAGAAGACGCCTCATAAGAAACATCCTCTCCTTCTGGCAGGCTACAATAACATCACAGATAAACGACACTCATGTCTGGAAGAGCTGCTCGAAAATGCTAACTAGGCCCACTTACAATAGAGACCTGTACTGAGTCTGGTAATGTTTATATCAAACAAGGACATCAAGTTTATTGTCATTAATCAATCTTTTTAAGGCACCTGTCCTATCAGTGATGATCACTTACAATAAGGCAAGAGTGAGTTTGTATGTAACAGGGCAGAAATGTATTTACTAATGCAGCTGTCTCATTGAGGGAAACCATTTATATGAAGCAGCACTCCTTCGATATTTATTTATTGTCGTGGTACAATATGATTACAATGAAAGCTTTTAAACACGGACAATATATTCTCCTGCAAAATTTCATTCATATAATTAGTTTTAGACAGATGGGCAACATCAGGAAAATGTGCTTTTATTGCTCATATAGTGATACTGACGAGGATTTCATGCTGTTCGGTTCCTTCCAAATAACTTTTGTATTTTAGTCACATTCAACATTTAACATTGAAAGTAAATATTTTGTATAATCTTATATATATATATATATATATATATATATATATATATATATATATATATATATATATATATATATATATATACACACACACATATACACACACATATACACACACACACACACACACACACACACACACACACACACACACACACACACACACACACACACACGTACTCTATATGGATGGTGTCTCTGGATGTGGTAGCATTAAATTTCCTCTTCAATTATACTAAGAGACCAAAACCCATTCCCACTCCATGAAGATATGCTTTATATTAATGGTCCACAAATGATGTGGGGAAAAACGGGCATAGGTGTGAGCTGTGTTTTCATGGTTTGGCATGGAAGATCTTGATTGGCCTGCTATAAAGTTGAGTGTAGCGCAGGCCTCCAAACCTCACCTACATCAGTACCTGACTTTACTAACACCCTTGTGGCTGAATGAACACAAATCTCCACAACCGCACTACAATATCTAGTGAAACATCTTCCCAGAAGTGTGGAAGTTATTAGAACAACAAATAGGGGCTAAATGTGCATGTTCAATAAGCACATACAAATCTACTGGTCAGGTGTCTACAAACATTTGCATGTGTTTAATTTTATACTGACACATGTGTCAGAGTAAATATTACCGGTAGTGCAAAGAAAATCAACAAGTGCAAAACCATAATTTTTTATCCTAAACCATGTTCGAGGTGTTACTTTTACAGTATCTGAAGGCTATATAAGAGTCTCACTAAATGCTCACTACACAGGGGACAGCTGTATTAAAAACTGTGTACTGCAACAGATAATCAACATACTGCATTTTACCAGAGTCCAGTTCTGTCCAAAAGACTTTACTATGGTGAAAGAATTAAAGGAAAAATATCTTTGACTGTGCTGAGGAGACTTCAGGAATTAATTTCCCTCAAAGAACTTAATCATGCCAATTACACACTATATAAAATATCATCATATAATTGCATAAAACATACATGCCTTTGTAAAGAAAAAGAGAGAGAGAGAGAGAGAGAGAGAGAGGGAAAGAAAGAGAAAGAGAGAGAGAGAGAGAGAGAGAGAGAGAGAGAGAGAGAGAGAGAGAGAGAGAGAGAGAGAGAGAGAGAGAGAAAGAAAGAAAGAAAGAAAGAAAGAAAGAAAGAAAGAAAGAAAGAAAGAAAGAAAGAAAGAAAGAAAGAAAGAAAGAAAAAGCATACAACACAAAAATCTACACTTAGACTATGTCCTCAATGCAAATCGCTTTCAGAATATTTAAGAATATCAACTGTCATTTTCTTATATTGTCATGCCAACCTGTCTTCTTTTGTTCCAACGCACCCATTTTTTTCGAATGCTCATAAATATTGGTTGAATTAATTGTTTCAACAGGTAATAGCTCTGAATGTCTTTTCTTTGTTTAAGCCCTGAAATTCATCTGTGAAAACAGCCATGCAGGTATACAGTATGCTACAGTATGACCAAACTCTTACATGTAATATTGCTTAAACACTGTATATTTCAGCAGCACTGTCTAGAATTCACACTGGATGCATCACATAAGCGTATAACCACCGCAGAGTACATCCAAGTCACATCGCATATACTTTGTTCCAAGGATGTGACAGTGTGTTTAAATTTTATTAAAGTAACCAAACCCAAGAGTACAACAATGTCCATAAAACGTGATGGATTGGGACGGCTGAACATGAGCTAAGCGAATATTGCTCACCTAATCGTGACAGAAAACAATAGAACTTTAAATAAAAATAGGCATCTTCTTCTTCTTTTAGCTTCTCCCATTAGGGGTCTCCACAGCAGATCATCCGTCTCCATACCCCCCAGTCCTCTACATCTGCCTCTTTCAACCCAACTACCTGCATGTCTTCCCTCACCACATCCATAAACCTCCTCCTTGCTCTTCCTCTTTTCCTCCTTCCTGGTGGCTCCATCCTCAGCATTCTTCTACTGATATACCCCATGTCCCTCCTCTGCACATGTCCAAACCATCTCAATCTCGCCTCCCTCACCTTGTCTCCAAATCGTCCTACATGCACTGTCCCTCTAATAAACTCATTTCTCATCAATCTTGCTTTTACAGCTACAGGCTGCACATTCATACCATCATTACATTATGTATCATGAATGATTTTAAGAGCACAATGTTTAGAAATGTGTAAGCTTATAATGTATTAAAAAAAGAAAACACAAAAGATAGCCCTGACTCAGACTTTACACACGTCTCAAAGTGCTCTTGATTGAAGTACTAGATCAATTGGATGCATCTTATGCATGTTACATGCATCTAAAAGTACTTCAGAACTCTATATATATATATATATATATATATATATATATATATATATATATATATATATATATATATATATATATATATATGTATATATATATATACACACACACATACATACATACATATAAAGTAAACTGACTCACAACTACAGATGAGCAATATAATAGTACATATAAAACATAATAAACACAACCCCCTACTTGCATTTGCATTTACAGACCTACTAGGCTTTGCTTACAATTTCAAATATAAATATAACAAAAATATTGAGAGCATTATTTCACCATGACAAATCTACAGCTTACTATTGCGGTAAATTTTGGGTTCGATATAAATAGTAATGCACTTTAAGAATTGTGGAAAATGTCCTTTGTTCCTTTGGCAATTCAGCACCATTTAAATCAGTGACAATCCAATCACAGGCATTCTTATAGCAATCAGGAAGAGAAGGGCCAAAAACTGAGAGATAGTGCTAGAGAGAATAAGAGAGAGAGAGAGAGAGAGAGAGAGAGAGAGAGAGAGAGAGAGAGAGAGAGAGAGAGAGAGAGAGAGAGAGAGAGAGAGAGACACTACTGCATTAACCACTCTGCTATCTGGAAAGCTGCAGGGACCCAAATCATGTATCTATGAAGTCTTGATTAAAACGACTTTGGAGAGTCAAAGGCCACGGGTGTACAAAACACGCAATTTAGCTTTACAATTTAAGCAAAGAATACCACAGAGAGATGTCAAAGCTTTGTCAAGGGATTACAGAACAGAATTTAGACTCTCAGAGTAATCTATTCTTACCAGTCACATTCAAAGTCGAACAAATTGAAGTCCCAGCGTCAGTCCAAGTTTAGATTGCAGGCAGTTTTTGACGATCTGAGTCGGAGGCAGAATGACACAGGAGGGCATAATGCTCTCCTGATGTTGGACTGTCACTCACTCAGATGGTCGAGGGAATTTTCTTTTTTTTTTAACAGATATACAGAAAACACATTTCAGTCGTGACAGATGCTGCCACGCAGTCCGAGGCTTTCGGTTTCAGGCAGCTAAAGGCTCTAAGACTGTCCTTCACGGTCATGCTACTTTCATTTTTTTGGGTTTTCTCTTTATTTTTAAAACGATTTGATTTGTTTTCAGCTTTGAGCGGGTGCCGAAAAAGAGATCATGAAAAAAGATTAATAGGGGTTTCATATATATATATAGATACAAAGGGGGAGTGGTGGCTCCAGCGGTTAAGGCGCTGGGTTGCCGATCGGAAGGTCTAGGGTTCAAGCCCCGGTATCGCCAAGCTGCCACTCTTGGGCCCTTGAGCAAGGCCCTTGACCCTCTATGCTCCTGGGGTCCCTTACGAGGGAAATATCAAGGTCCGTGACGTGGGGCCGCCTTCCTATGGGCTCACCACCTGCAGGAGGGACCGTAAGCGACGGTGCTGTGAGGATTGGGCAGCAGTCGATGGCGGGGGCCTGCTTAGACTGCTGCCCCCATGGACCCGAATTACGGATAAGCGGGAGAAAAAATGAATGAAAATATATATATATATATATATATATATATATATATATATATATATATATATAAAATCCACCTGTTTCATCACACCTCTGAATAGATAGAAAATGAGTTACTCTTGTTAAACCAATAAGGCTTAAAAAGGAATTGGTAAAATGTACTAAAAAGCTATTGTAGAGATACTCAAAAACTGTCATTACAGTAAGAAAAATGGTTTATTTCATCAAAAGAACAAGACCTTGTATGTTATTCAATACCATTGCCTTCCCTTTTATTTCTATTTTTGCTCCTTTTCTCTCATTTTTCACCAAATGAACTAAAAAGGTGACTTTCATGGAACAGCAGAGGAGCTGACTCAATCAGTACTGAGCTCCAGCAGGCCGCAGGGACTTCGCCGTCTGTCAGGCCCAGCCCATGTTCACCATGCTGGAGTATGTATAAGTGAGTGCCTGCCTAAAGTCCATAAAGATCTGGTGCCAGATATCCTTATCTGTATGACTCAGGACACACTGATCTGCTTGGCCATGCTTTATCCAGTTGGATACGTATAATTCGCCACTGACATCCATATCTTTTTTTTTTTTTAACTATAAAACTTAATATAGTGATTTTAAGAGCAGATAGCTGCATCAGATAAGTATCTGTTCAGCATCTCCGTCAAACTTGTTAGGCTGAAAGCTGGCTTCCTTTTTAAGGGAATGGAACGAGAGGCAGAGGTAACGTTAAGACCAATTAGCAAATCTGTCAGTAGCTGGAAAGCGAATTCAGTGTCTGGAGACATTTGCAAAGAAAAACTAACAATCAGCAGAACTGTAAACAGAGATTTCAGCAGTAATGTGCAGTGAGGTGCCTTTTGGGACTTTTGTTTTAATGTGTAAAAGTGAACCATTGTTAAAGTGAAGGGTATTAGGAGCAGACAATTTATGTTACTCAGCCTGGATCTGTGTCTATGGGTGTTTATGTATGTGGATGATATGCAGCAGGGCAATAACAAAAATGTTTATTTCTCCTTGTCTAGGCAGTTCCCTTTCAGGAACTCGAGCTTTAGGAATGCTTTCGCGTTTGACGTGTTTAATCGGTCCAGGGGGTGACATCAAGGCCAAGATGCACATGTCGTGGAGATGACGCTAGCTTCTGTTTGTTCAGGAAGCGCTCTGTGTGTGTATTTGTCTTGGTAATCGGTGAAAGCAAAAAAAAATTATATATATATATGGGGGGTGGGGGGCTGCTTCGCAGTTTACAGGCATGGCCGAAGCTCCGCCTGTATGCTTTTCCTCCGGTATCACTGCTCCCGGGAGTTCTGTAGGGAGTCTGTCTCCTCCATGTAGCCCCGTGCTGGCCATCTACTGGCCATCTCCTCTATATATACATATATTAATTCATTCATATATGTATATTATTTTAAAAGGATGTCCTCCAGGGATCTATCCTGGGCTTTTACTCTAATGTAACTTTTGGGTTACATTATCATGAAGCATAGCAACAGTTTGTTATGCAGACAACATGCTACTCTTTCTTTTCTACAATGTAAATGAAGTTATTAGGTGTTCAGGCTGAAATACTAACTGATGAAAAAAACTTCTTCCATTAACATAACATCGTAAATCCTAGTAATGTGCTCAGTTTGTCATATGAAGAGAAAACAGCCCATGCATTTTTTACTTATAGACTTGATAGTTTGATACTGTGTCTCTCAATAAACTACAGTTGGCCAGACTACACATACCCTAATACATACTTTGTATCTCTGATTTGAAAAAGCAGGAACAACTTGAGCTTCTGCTTTAATAACATTGACATTTTTGATGGGTAAGTTTTTAACCCAATAATTCTAATGAGAGAATTAGAAATAGAATTGTGGGTGCCTATGGCTTTTGGACTGTACTTTAAATTTGTTGGAGAACATGACCATTAATTGAAATGTCAATAATATCCTTAGAATATGCAGTGTCAGGACACAGTATGGCGCTACTTAAATATTGAGCATTTGTGAATTCATAAGAACAAACTAGCTATAATTACTAGTATTCATCTCTGAATGGTCAGGTCATGCACATGGACATGACAAAGATGGAAAAAAAAAATAGTAGAACACTATAGCTGTGATTAGAAACATGTCTGTTTGCAAACACTGATGTCTCATTTCCCCTATCCACCATTATCAAGACAAAAACAATCAGCATAATTGTATTTATATATATATATATATATATATATATATATATATATATATATATATATATATATATATATATATATATATATATATATATATATATATATATATACATAAGATATATACATACAGGGTGACTGACGGGAGTCAGACAGTTTAGAAGAAAACGACCAATTAAGTTACTTATATATAAAACAATGTCATTTAGATGACATCCATCCTGATTGAATGCAGCTTTCAATCCTTCCGCTTAAAACTGTCCATCACTTAGGCCAACAGCTGTTGATCAATCGTAAGCACTTCTTGTCGGATGGCATCACATGAAATCACATGATGACAAGTCAGGAAACCTTGGGTTACCATTGCACATCGCTGAAACATATATATATATATATATATATATATATATATATATATATATATATATATATATATATATATATATATATATATATATATATGATCATCCTGATAATCTATACCCCCCATCCATAAAACTGCCTGCGTCCCCTTGTGCCCTTAAACTAGCCCTGACCAATCATGACACAGGACATCTGAAGATGTGCTGTGGTATCTGGCACCAAGATGTTAGCAGCAAATCCTTTAAGTCCTGTAAGTTGTGCACTGGGGCCTGCATGGATCGAACTTGTTTATAAAGCACATCCCACAGATGCTAAATTGAATTCTAATCGAAGGAATTTGGAGATCAAATCAACACCCTGAACTCTTGTTCCCCAAACCATTCCTGAACAATTCTTTCAGTGTTGCAGGAAGCAATATCCTACTGAAAGAAAGTCCTTGCCATTAGGGAGTACTTTTGCCTTAATGTTGTGTATTTGGTTTGTTCAGGTAGGTGATACATGTCAAACACGAATATCAAGACGTACGGTTTCCCAGCACAATATTGCCCAGATCATCACACTGTCTCCACTGCCTTATCTTCTTCCCATAATGCATCCTGGTGCCAGTTATTCCCCCATTGTAAGCAACACTCAAGCACCTGGGTGTCCACATGATGTAAAAGAAAACGTGATTCATCAGACCTTCTCCTATTGCTCAATGTTCCGGTTCTGATGCTCCATCTGCTTCAAAAGTTCTAAATTGCTTTTCTGCTCAAATTATTTGTGAAGAGTGATTGGTTGTGTTACTGCAGCCTTCCCGTCAGCTCATCAACAACACCCACAACCACCCGCTCTCTGAATATTTGTTGTTTTCCACAGTAGGTCAGCAGATTCTGAAATACTCATACTAATACATATGACACTAACAACCATCCCACGTCACTGTTCTGAATAAACTATAGCTAAAACTATAGCAAACAAACAGAAAAACACACACACACACACACACACACACACACACACACACACACACACACACACACACACACACACACACACACACACACACACTCAAGCAGCAGTTTAATATTTAATCAGAGCTCTAATAATAGGGATACCAAACTTCCCTAAACAGCAAAATCGAATGCACTTCTCTCATTCCACTAAAATGGGACCATAAACGTTTAAATGCAGATATTTCTCTTTGCATAAATAAAGAGAAATTCAAATAGTACTTGAACAGCAAAATGTGCTCTGACAGCCCTAGTGTGTGCATGTGTGCATAGACTGAAAAACAGTATGGGAGTGCCAGACTCTCCAGGAAGCTTCCTGATATATACATTTCACCCTTAATGAGATCCTCAGTGTAGTATTTCTCAATATGGGGAGTTCTGAGAAAAAGAAAAGTTACAAGGGTTGCAAACAACTTAAAAGTTTTGATTAGAAAGATTCAGACATCTTGTGATAAGTGTGTGTGTGTGTGTGTGTGTGTGTGTGTGTGTGTGTGTGTGTGTGTGTGTGTGTGTGTGAGAATGTTAAGTGTGTAGGGGGGCATATTTTACAATCTTGGTTTACATTCTACGGATCAGATTTAATAGTTTGCGCTGCATTCATAATTATATAAGTAGAAGGTCCTCATAATGATAGTAAGACAAACGTGTGTGTGTATGTGTGTGTGTGTGTGTGTGTGTGTGTGTACTGAAAGTGTGTATTTGTGTGTCAGAAGGTCAAAATCGCTCTCAGTTTGCCTCTGCGTCTCTCTCACCAGATTTGACAGGTAAGGAAACAGATCATCAGAGCATGACGGCTAACAATGACCCTCCTCTCTTTCTGAACACAAACCTCTCCTCTTTTCACTTCATCCAATCCGAACAGCTAATGGCTCCACACATGGACACACATGTACACACACATACACACACGATCCAGTTACCACAATGACTAGTGCAGATGGGCAATCTGATATATTTACCAGAACGACTTATGCAGGGCTTGAGAATTCCTCCTGCAGGGGAATGTGTGGCGCGAGTGTGTATGTGTGTTTTACTGCACCTGCTGTCAGCACTGGACATGATGCTGACAGGTCAGTTATGGAGGATTAGGCTGGGAGGATTGCTGCTCTGCTGAGATGCCCTTGGAAAACACAAGGAGAGAGTCCACTCTGCAGTGTCCAACGTCTTTACCCTGACAGGCTGCGCAGGCCAAAAATAGAGCGAATGCCGGGCTTGAATTTATACCGTAAACTCGATCAAGCTGAATCTCGTTTCCTCTGTAGGAGTCAGCACATAACAACAGGGCTGTGGGGTGAGGTCAGGGGTTTTGTGCGCTATAGCTTTATGTGCATACTATATGTGCTTCACCAACCTAAACACCTTAACGCTAACAATCGCTCGGCTTTTTTTATTGCGCTGCAGCACTTCCATACATCTCTAATAGCACGGTTAGGGAAAAAAGAAGAAGAAAAAAAGAGCGAGAGAGGGAAAGAACAATAGGAAGTCTATTCTTTAAGTGTCCCTGTCAATACAAAGCCTCAGCAAGACACAATACCATTTGTTGAATTTTCTGCTGCCAAAACAGTGACAGATTAATTTCTCTTAGCGTCAGAGAGAAAGAGAGAGCGAAAAAGAGAGAGGGAGAGAGATAGATAGACTAAGATAGATTAAGAGAGAAAGCGCAAGCTGAACACCTAATTACCCGGCATTGTGAGGGAAAATACGGAGGCGATAAGCATAGCTACTTAGTGGAGCTTGGTTTGTGTGTGTGTGTGTGTGTGTGTGTGTGTGTGTGTGTGTGTGTGTGTGTGTGTGTGTGTGTGTGTGTGTGTGTGTGTGTGTGTGTAGAAGAGGGTATGGACAGCATGAAGTCAAGGTCCGTCTCGGTCCAGGCGGCAAAGAAATTTGCTTAAATGACTAATGTCTTCATTGGTGAAAAATTAATGATTTTTCTAGCCAGGGTTAATGGACGTGTCAAACTCGGAAAATGAGTTGTTTGAAAGTAAATTACTGTAATCTATATTTAGGAAACTCTGTTAGCCTCATCAAGACAGCAACAGCAGCAATACTCTGCCAACCCTCCCTTAGCCGCACACACACACACGAATGCACACACACACACACACACACACACACACACACACACACACACACACACACACACACACACACAGACACACACACACACACACACACACACACACACACACACACACACACACAGACACACACATACACCGCATCCCATCTGAGGGCACTGCGGGAGATGAACCTTGCAAGCTGTTTGCCACCTCTGATATTAATTTTATTTATTTATGCATTCAGCTCTAATTTCTGCTAATCCGAGACTAACCTTCTCCTCAGGCTAAAGCACCACGCTGAGAGCAGCTCCTGGACTGCTCCTTCCAGCCATCAATCACATGCATTAAGGAGGAGACACAGTGGCTGGATCTGGCACATCATTTTAGCTTTAAGAGAGGTGCAAATAAAACACGGTGCTTTTAGCTGTCGCGGTTCCGTGACACTCCAAGGATGGCATACATGCCTATCTGGGAATCCTGGATGTTACATAAGAGCAGAAATATTCTAAGTGAACATCTGGGCCTCATTTCAAATCCCTGCTAAGCTATCATGGATAGCTCAGTGCAAGCGCTGAAGTTTCTATTGCGTGAGCTTCAAGACAGGTGACTGGAAAGGGAATCGAAGGCATCAGCAGGAACCGGTAAATGATCTGTGTAAAATAAAGAGGGAATGAGAGGCAGCTCTGAGTTTTGCCAGCTGGAGCTAATGATATTCATTTCAGCATTGATGCAAATGCAATAAAAGCATGTTGGTATGTGTGTGTGTGTGTATGTGTGTGTAAGTGGTGTGTAGGGAGTTATACTATAGAAATGCTGGAATGCACCTTCTTATTTATGAAATCCAGAAGCTGTCTAGATAAATTCTCTTACTGCCCTTAAAACTACTGTTAATCAAATGTTTGTGACTTTGAAAACTTTCTCTCATTTGTTAACCGATGGCTCTTAAGCTTTCTTCTATGTAAAGACTAAATAAAACGTTATCTTCATCACTATCTTTTGACATTTTGGCATCAGCTTTTCATTCTCCAGCACAGCCTTCTAAAATATGTACTACTTGTAAATAAATTGTAGCCACTCGACACTACAGAGAAACTAAAGAATCTATCGGCAGTGGATGTGTACGTCTAATGATAAGATTCTCTGAGGTTCAAAACACTATTTTCTCTCCCAACAAAGTTTTAGACTGATGGTATTCTTAGACTATATACCAAAAAAACCAGCATTAGAATGCATTTATCGATGGAGACTTTGTAAGTGTCTCTGGAGAAGGGTGTTTTCCAAATGTCACAAATGTATACATAAATGTAAGATGTAAATTCGGTTATTAATTCTTGCTTAATCGATTTTTTTTATTTAAAAAAAAAAAAAGTTTATATAGTAATACTGACATTATGGGTAAAATAAATGCACACTGAATAAACTTTTTACAAAATCGCAATTGGAACTTGAACTAGAGAAAAGGGGTATTAAATCATCCGATTATAAAGTCGTGAGGTCAAGTCCCAGCTCCACTAAACTATGACTGATTTCCCATTTAATCAAAGCCCTAAAACCTCATTTGTGTTGTATAAATGAGATAATTGTCGCTCTGGATAAAGGCAACTGCCAAATGCCATAAATGTAAGCGTTTTTAAACAAATGACAAAACCTGAATGACCATATTTGTTCCGTTTAAACTTTATGAAATTGTTTAATAATATATTGTTTACCAAATTAACAGAAATACCACAACATTAACCTGAAACATAAAGAATTTACAGTATATTCATATACAGTTCCCTGAATTTCTATGATATTAAACGTCTCGTTCGTTATTACGTTCGTTATTACTGCTTTTATGTACTAAAATAGAAGTTAAAAATCATGAAAATACCCAGAGGTCCAACAGACTAAAATTAGCCATGCACTTAGGGGAGGATGAGTGGCCTACTATCAATCACGCTAACACTAGCCAATGCAGAAGGCGGTGTATAGCATTTTCTGGTGATTGTGTAGCAGCTTTAAAACATGCAAGTGGCTGGCTTTTAATGCCTCGGATGAAGTGTGTAATAACTTTTTACCCTAATGATTTGTTTGCTGTTCTACGGTAAGTAATTGGTGGTTGGGAATTAGCAAAAGAGTATACAAAAAAGGAGAAAAAAAGATCAGTGGAAAAAAAATAGCGAAAGAAAAGAAAAGTTCAAGTGAGTGCAAATGTCGATGATAATGAAAACAAGCATAGCTTATTAATGGAGCGATTTCCTGATGAAAACAAACAGCGTTGAATGCACAAAATAAGCTAAAATGTTGCAAAAAAAAGCAAAAATGTTGCAAAAAAAGCAAAAAGGAATACATTTAATGGAGCAAGTATATCAGATATTATTAAAACATCAGCTCCATCTCAAGGCCTGTGAGTGGGTGGACTGTTGGCACTGACCTCTCCTCTCCTTTAGTCACGCACTAAAACCTCTCTTTTCCTGTTTCTATCTCTTTATCCTTCCTTCTTTCTCTTCCACCTTCTTTCTCTCTCCCAATCCAGCCCTCATTCTCATGTGCACAACCGAGTTTTTATCTCTTTAGCCATACAGCACCAGGTAAAGCCCATGAGCCTCACTTCCATGCACCGTCCAAAAAAACTGATAACACCTGTGTGTGCATGTGTGTGAGCTTCCTCATTGATTGACAGCCTGCAAACACAAAGACGTGTACTGAGGGGTGGGCAGCGGGCAGTGGGCGGTTCAGCTTGTATACTATTAACTGGTGTAGTGAGTGAGTTTGACAGGAAGGAGATTGGAGCAGCCAGGCCCTTGCCAGATTTTCAAAAGGGCCAGCTGCAGCCCACACAATTCATCCTGCTAAGTGCGGCAGGAGAGCCCTGGCACAGAGCAGTAGCGTCCACAAGAGCGCACAGCGCACAGAGCAGGCGCTGGCTGTTGTCTAGCTGGTCGTTTTTTTTGGCAAGCTGTTTGATCACACAGCAGAATGCGATGCTCTCAGGCATCTTGGATTGGGTTTATTATTCATGTTCGACAAACTGAAGGAAAAAAGCAAACTGTTCTCTATAAACAGAAGGATATCTACTAGGGGGTGTTAGAACGATACAAATGAACCACCAGTAGAAAATTGTCAACAGGCAGAGATTTTCAAATGGCATTTCTATTAAGGTTGAGCAACTTTACAGAGGCTATTTGCTCGGTGCATCTGCCGCACAACTGCTGCACACGTTGCCTTCAGGCTGTTCGAGGCTCTCCTCATTAAAAATCATGTGAACAACGCCAGAACGACGTGGTACCTTTGATCAAAAAAAGTCACATCGCACGTACAAAATGTGACTGAGCGAATTTTGGCGACGTGTCCCCTCGTGCAGGTGCAGATCCATCAAGAATAAATTAGGTTTCATGTTGAGCAAAGCTGAGGCTGTGGGTCTCCCAGATTCAGACGACAAACCAAATGAAGAGGAAGAGCGGCTTTGGAAATAAATGACTATATTCAAAACGACATTCAAATAGGATATTAAGAACTTTAAGAGAAATGTACTGCTTTCCAGACATAGTTTTGTTCCTTAGTCTGTTTATCTGTAGCTTGCCTCATGGTTCGGTACAAAATTAACATTTATTGTGTGATATATATATATATATATATATATATATATATATATATATATATATATATATATATATATATATATATATATATAAAATACATGTGAAATGCTGGAAGCAATTTCTGATGAATTTGCCGTAAAATAGACAAAACAGTTTGTGAAGCTAAAACAAATAATTGAAAACACTATTAAATATAGAATTTTATAAAAAAGGACCTTCATAGATTTTAGCTGAACATCTATGGAGAGTGAGAAGGATTACTGAGATCTCATGATCAGAGGTTCAGCTTAGTCTGGAGAGATATAATGGGTACTGTTTAAAAGGGCAGCATGGTTGAACACAAATGTAAAACATGAAATAAGTATGATTACTACAGAATGATTAGCCTTCGAACATGTTCTTGTAAAACGTTCTCACGTTCACACCTTGCCATTCGCATGCAAGGAGTAAGATCTCCTAATATTTTGATCCTAGGAATTGCACAGGTGCTTTTTTGTTCAGCAAACACTGGCCAGATCTGGAGGCTCATCTGTTTTTCCTGCCTGTCTAATGCTTTGACTGCATAAAATGTTTGCCTGCAGCAAAGCAACATCTCTCTCACTTGTTTCTCATAACATTTAAAGCATTAAAAAGAAAATGGAATGTGGTCTACGAGTAAACACAGCTCACATCAGTCTCATGTTGGATTCTAGACGACGGTACATTAACTGGGCTGCTAGCTGAATAAGAAATTCCCATAGGCATGTTTGAAAATATTGTTGAAAGATTTCTTTAAAGAGGGGGATGTTCAACAAGTACTCATTAGTATGAATGTCAGGCAGCGTTTTTGGTATACACCATGTATATTGTATACATAGTATCTACTGGACATTTGAATGCACTAAACATAGTTGTGAGTGTGTGTGTGTGTGTGTGTGTGTGTGTGTGTGTGTGTGTGTGTGTGTGTGTGTGTGTGTGTGTGTGTGTGTGTGTGTGTGTGTGTGTCAGTGTGTGTGTGTGTGTGTTCAAAAAATAAACTCCAAAAAGTAGGTGTGAATGAAGCACAGCTGTGGAAAGGTGGCCACTGAGTTAATGAGCCATCAGAGTCTGTGTGTATGTTTATACCACTGTTATGCCTTTTACTTTAGCAGGAGGAAACACATGGTGAATTTGCTCTCAGCAGCACCTGATATACACTGCTATCCCTCTGCCCCTTTGACTGCCCCCTCCTCCTCCCCTCATGTGCCTAAATGTGCACACTGGTGTATCGTTCTGTAAAATGACAGTCCCCAAATGCATAAAAGGGCCATCTTTACTTCTCTCTTTCCATTCTTTTTTATTTTTCGCCCTCTCATTTTTCTGCCTCCTGTTTTTCCCCCTTGCTTTCGGTGCGGTATTAAATTTAACAGAGAAGGTGACCGGGCTGTTCCTCCATAAAGTAAGGGAGAGAAAACAGAGTGGTAGTAGTGGTGGTGGGGGCAAGAGCAAGGAGCATTGCAGTGCTGTGGTAGAGGGCGAGACTGCTGTATCAGCAGAATAAGAACATCCCTCTCTCTCTCTTTCCCACCCCCTTTCCTCCATGACTGTGTCTAGGGAACTCAAGGGCAAGAGCTCAGCTGTCACCCCTCCAAATCATACACACACACACACACACACACACACACACACACACACACACACACACACACACACACACACGTGCAGATGTGTACTCCCACTACCATTCCCTATCTCAGCCCCACCCTACAGTACAAAGGTTACCTAACAAGCCATTAATCTGTACTATATTCATGTATACCACACACAGAACACTGTCACCTACTGTATACCACACACAACACAATCACCTACTCTATACCACACACAACACAATCACCTACTCTATACCACACACAACACAATCACCTACTCTATACCACACACAACACAATCACCTACTCTATACCACGCACACAACACAATCACCTACTGTATACCACACACAACACAATCACCTACTGTATACCACCAAACAACACAATCACCTACTCTATACCACACACACAACACAATCACCTACTGTATACCACACACAACACAATCACCTACTGTATACCACACACAACACAATCACCTACTCTATACCACACACACAACACAATTACCTACTGTATACCACACACAACACAATCACCTACTGTATACCACACACACACAACACAATCACCTACTGTATACCACACACACAACACAATCACCTACTGTATACCACACACAACACAATCACCTACTGTATATCACACACAAGACAATCACCTACTCTATACCACACACAACACAGTCACCTACTCTATACCACACACAACACAATCACCTACTCTATACCACACACAACACAATCACCTACTCTATACCACGCACACAACACAATCACCTACTGTATACCACACACAACACAATCACCTACTGTATACCACCAAACAACACAATCACCTACTCTATACCACACACACAACACAATCACCTACTGTATACCACACACAACACAATCACCTACTGTATACCACACACAACACAATCACCTACTCTATACCACACACACAACACAATTACCTACTGTATACCACACACAACACAATCACCTACTGTATACCACACACACAACACAATCACCTACTGTATACCACACACACAACACAATCACCTACTGTATACCACGCACACAACACAATCACCTACTGTATATCACACACAAGACAATCACCTACTCTATACCACACACAACACAGTCACCTACTCTATACCACACACAACACAATCACCTACTCTATACCACACACACAACACAATCACCTACTCTATACCACACACACAACACAATCACCTACTGTATACCACACACAACACAATCACCTACTCTATACCACACAGAACACAATCACCTACTGTATACCACACACAACACAATCACCTACTCTATACCACGCACACAACACAATCACCTACTGTATACCACACACAACACAATCACCTACTGTATACCACGCACACAACACAATCACCTACTGTATATCACACACAAGACAATCACCTACTCTATACCACACACAACACAGTCACCTACTCTATACCACACACAACACAATCACCTACTCTATACCACACACACAACACAATCACCTACTCTATACCACACACACAACACAATCACCTACTGTATACCACACACAACACAATCACCTACTCTATACCACACAGAACACAATCACCTACTGTATACCACACACAACACAATCACCTACTCTGTACCACACAGAACACAATCACCTACTGTATACCACACACACAAAACAATCACCTACTGTATACCACACACAACACAATCACCTACTCTATACCACACACACAACACTATCACCTACTCTATACCACACACACAACACAATCACCTACTCTATACCACACACACAACACAATCACCTACTCTATACCACACACACAACACAATCACCTACTGTATACCACACACAACACAATCACCTATTCTATACCACACAGAGAATTCCTTTATACCACAGTCTTAAATCCAAAATTGACTATAAAAAAAAAACTTTATTAATATTAGATTCACTTGTCACAATCACAGCAAAAATAAAGTTTTCTAAATGCATGCAGAAATCACACAGAAAGACCAGGGAACTGCTACTGATTAAACCACTTTGCACCACATAGCTCAGTTTCTATAAAGAAATGCTGCCCACATCCTATTATACACAGCACACTGACTTGACTTCCCGCAGTGGGTCGATTGAGAGTCGATTCACTTTCTCAGGGTAATCGAACTGTGCCTGAGCTCACATGAAAGCGAGACCACCTCGCTAAGATGGAAAAAAAGCATCAGCGTCAATTTAAACGGACAGAATACTGCATATAGAATGCAAAATCCCTGAAGACAAGTAGGAAAAAGAAAGAAGCAAAGAAATAATCACGTTCCTCCGCACTGGTTTGTATAAACTTGCTAAATAGCTTTGCTAAGTTCACAGTGTGTGTGTCTGGTGTGTGTGTGTGTGTGTGTGTGTGTGTGTGTGTGTGTGTGTGTGTGTGTGTGTCTTAGTGATAGGAAGATCTGATCATTTTAGTGACTTGGTTCTTTGAATCTCGTTCATCAAAATGAACGAATCTTTTTTGAGTCATTTAGTTCCTTTATACCTTTAGGTGACTCAGACCATAAGACTCATGAGATGCACTACTCAATTCTGTTTCCTGTGTAATGCACTGCGTAGCGTATAAAGGAGTCATATGATAAAAGAACGAACGACTCGGACTAGAAAAGCCAAGAGGTAAACTACTTAATTCTTTACATTGCAGAGGCAAGGTATAACATCTTTCCAAGCTGGGGATGCTTATTAAACATGATGACTGATTACAGTTATTACAGGTACTAAGAGTTATTTACATATAGAGACTGACATGACATCATGACACTTTCTGAGGCTTCTTTACACGGAAATGTCACGGGACACCCTGCGATAATGCAGTGCTAAACACTGGTTGCAATAAGGCGTGTGAAACTGTGATGGCTCTGCTAACAGAACAAGTAGACATAAAGTTATGGAAGGTTTACTAACTACAGGATCACGTTATTAATAAACAACATATCAATTTAATAACCGATTTTGTTGGATAATGTGATTCTTATAGGATGTTCTTTGCCTCACTCTTTGTCTGTCTACATTCTGAAGAGGGCACACACACACATACACACACAAACACACACACACACACACACACACACACACACACACACACACACACACACACACACACAAAAACACTCACACACCACATGAAGGTCGTGCGTCTGTGGCAGGAAGTGGGAGAGGCAGGAGGGTGGTTCACTCTTCTAATCAAATCTAAATGGGAAGAGGCTTCTGAGGGAGATGTAATTTCAGAGGCCCAAAAACAGCAGCTTAAAATGCGCCTGATCGCATTAGCCTACCATCACCGAATGGGTTTTCTCTACTGTAACAGCGTACAATGTCCATTACAAATGGCTTAAGCGCTGCAGACTAGTAACTCGATATGAAAAAAAAAAATCGATTCGTATAAGAAATAATTATACCCCTATCCTACGCGTGCACGTACCCTCTGCCGGTTCTGTTCTCTCCACCCACCGAACATTTCCGTGAACACTCCTGCCTTAATAAAGTACAGATTTGACGTTAATCACTCTCCGATTTAGCCGCTCGCAAGGATAATTAACATGAGAGAGGAAGAGAGGGATAGCAAGGCTGAGATTGGAGGGCAAACTTGATGAGGCGTGTGTGAATTGCAGAGGACAGCACGATAGGTAGGGGCTGGCAGTTTGGAGTCAGGATCATGATGACTGCTTTAATGGTTGGACAAAAAGACAGAAAGAGTGAAGGAGAAAGAGAAAAGAATATTGGGAAAAGGAAAAGAATGGGAGACCCGTGAGAATGTGTTTGTGTATTAAAAAAAAAAAGTAGGAGAAAAGGAGAGAGTGAGTGTGAGATTGATCAAACGAGTGAAAAACAGTGGAATTCATCAGAGCTTTCAGCATGTGCAGCTCTACATTAAGTAGAATTACCTGTCGGCAAGAAGAGGAAGACTGAAAGAAAACCGGACAAAAACAAATAAATAAATTAAAGGATTCTGGAAAACCTTTACTTCTTTCATTGTGTAGTGTTCACTCTTATGGGTGTGTGAGAATGAATGTGTGCACATTGTGAAATTCTGAGAATGTGAGAATGTATGGCCTAGGTAGCCCTGTAGAGTGTTTGTGCATATGTGCATGTGTGTGGGAGACAGACAGACAGACAGAGACAAAGAGAGAGAGAGAGAGAGAGAGAGAGAGAGAGAGAGAGAGAGAGAGAGACAGAGAGACAGAGAGACAGAGAGAGACAGAAAGAACGAGAGAGCTGCTGTGGGTCTTCTGTCTGCCAACATCTCCATCATTCTCTGCCAGTTCCACCTTATTTCATCTACTGCTGCTGGAACAAATAGGCAGTAGGGAGGAAGCTCGCACTGAACTGGGAACAGAAAGTACCAAGAGCTAAGAGAAAAAGAGAGAGAGACAGAGAGAGAGAGCGAGAGAGAGAGAGAGAGAGAGAGAGAGAGAGAGAGAGAGAGAGAGAGAGAGAGAGAGAGAGAGAGAGAGAGAGTGAGGAAGACGAAGAGGGGGGAAAAAGTCGGCATCTGCTGCGTCATTAGCTGGTGCCGTTAAAGAAGTATCGCTGCAGCCAGAACTGATACAAAGTGAAGAAATATCCACCTGGAGACAAACTCGAAGTTGGAGATGGGCCATTCATCATGGAGAGAGGCTGTGAGTGCAAGAGAGCGACACAGTCAGAGCCAATGAGTCTGGAGCAGACATGTGGTGAAGCTGTGTCTGCCTGCCTCTCCCTCTCTCTCTCGCTCACACACACACACACAGGAACAACTATTCAGTGTTGTCAATACCGAGAACTTTAGAAGCTTATCTTGGCTAGAAACCACACCAACCAGCCATGCCTGCAGGGCATTTAGGAGAATAGAGAAGAGGAAACACACAGCCCAGGACCCAACAGCTGTTACTCAGAGGCAAAGAAGTTGGACATAGAATAACACACATTACATGAAGGAGGTGTGGAACCAAAGATTTTACCTGCAGCCTGCTTACAGCTCAATCTAAGATACAGCGATCAGCCATAGAATTAAAACCACCTGCCCAATATTGTGCAGTTCCCCTTGTGCTACTTAAACAACTGAGTTGTCTAAGGCCTGGATTTCCAAGATTTCTGAAGGTGTGCTGAAGTGTCTAGTACAAAGACTTTAAATCCTGTAAGCAGCGATGTAGATTGGACTGAGGTTTCGGGAATCTTGAAGCAAAATCAACACCTTAAACTTTTTGTCATGTTCCTTAAACCATTCCTGAACAGTTTTTGCAGTGTTATGGGGAATATTAACCTGCTGGATGAAGCTGCTGATATTAGGGTATTCAGTAGACATGAAGTGGGTCTTCTTGGTAACTTGAAGTACTTAATATATTATACATTTTATATTATATATTTAAGTTGCGCAGCATGGGCATGCACAAATATGGATGTTTTATGCAAATGTATGTTATTATTAGTAAAACCAGACTAAACATAGAGCATGAAGACAAAATATTCTTGTAAATGTTTTCAAGTAATTATGGTGTTTTAAATTATGTAAATCATCAGGACACCAAACAAAAATTTTGCTATGTTTCCACATGGATGGTTAATTGAGGTGATACCGGAACTGTACCTCTTCTAACTTTCATACGGATTAAAGAATCAGATTTATTTAAAGAAAGTAGACATTTGAAGCTTTCTATAGATATATTTATTGTCAAGTACTCAGAGGCAAGAGATGGCAAAGAGCGGCTCCTATCTGTTTTCTTTATTTTATAAAAACACAGTATTTTCTTCTTATTATGTGTAAACAAATAAAAGTAGACCCTTTACAGATTTGATTAATGTATTGCTCTTACAGTATCTGTACGATCAAACAGTTCCTTCCGGCGTTAGGAGGAAAAAATGCCACAAACGTGCCGGTGCATTTGTTGACACCGAAGGCTTAATTGCCGGATGTGTGGACTGTGGCAAATTTTCAGTGTAGGTTTTAATTTTTTTGTGTATCTGAGTAAATAAAGGACATCGTGAATAAATGTGTGTTGCGTTGAAAGTTAATTTCATTAATTTGCATTAATTTAGCCTCTTTTCTATTTATTTACTTTTATTTGAAATAAAAATGGTTAAACGGAAATGCGTGCTGCATTAATCAAGTGCTAATAAAATTTGTGCAGTTAAAATTAATTTGCGTTCATTTATTAATGTGTTAATAGTTTCAGTTATTAATGCGTTAATAGTTTTAGTTATTAATGTGTTAATAGTTTGAGTTATTAATGCGTTAATTTTGACAGCCCTAATATATATATATATATATATATATATATATATATATATATATATATATATATATATATATATATATATATATATATATATATATTAGGGCTGTAATGGTACATGTTTTTGAACCGGACGTTTTCAGTACAGGTCTTTAGGTGTAGTACACATGTGTACCGAATGCAATCCTTTTTACGTGCGGAACATCGTTAAAATCTGAGTTCTCTCAGGAACGTATTAAGTGCCGGACGTATTAAGTTTTTTAGTTTCCGTCTCGCACTTACTTTTATATTATTCACCTTGAGAGCATACACAACAATACCAGGGGTAGAAAATAGAAAGAGTTAGGGCAATATTACTGTGGCTACTCACTCCATAAAGGAAATAAGATTTTTAGTGCGTTGTTTTGCGCATGTGCGGAATCGACATTCTAGTGATATGTACTCATTAGAGTTTCATGTACAGCTGCAAGATTTTCTCTTAAAAGGAGAAAATCCTGACAATTTCGCATATAGAGGGAGTGAATAAATAAAGGATGGGAGAAATGATGACATTTGTTAAAGTACTGAGTATATAATAAATTCCACCCATTTGATTGGTGCCACTGTAACAAGATAATTAATGCTATTCGTGTGACCTGGCAGTGGTTTTAATAGTATGGCTGATCAGTGTATCGGCTTTTAATTAATCAGTTACAAATGAAAACAATGTTAACAATCGGTGTTCAGTAATATATCATAGGCATTTTTTTTTTTGTGACCTGTGAAAGCCTTACAGTATGTTTGAATACATTTATAGCGTGCTATAAAGCATTCGCCCAGCAATATATGCTGCTTTATCAAATTTATTTGAATTATTCATGAAAATGAGCTACATGTTGCCACTACCATCTGTTAGCTGTTAATAAAAGTGCGGTTATTTGCCCATCTGAAATGAATTTGTGCAATCTATCCTGAATTTGGATGTACACATCTGAGGAGGGACAGGTGGTCATCCCTGCATTACCGTGCTATTAGCAGTCAGCAACTGTGTCAGCTGGGCCAGCGGCTGAGTCGATGAGGAGTCGGGTGGGGCCTCTAGCTGCTGCACGGGTTATTAAGATGTACCTGAGTGTGACAGGGCATCAATAATGCCAGCGCAGGCAGAGCTTGCCCGCTGAGAGGCAGATGGCATACATGACTGGAGATCCCTGATTATGCAGCATAATTAAGGGCAATCATAATTTCACTTTTCACATTTCAAGTTTCACTCGCACTTGTCCAAGACAGAGCTCCGTATTTTGTGACAGAGGTTCAAATAAATTAAAATAAAGTGATCCTTTAATCCCTCCCAAATGTGTGCATTTATTATGTATTTTCAGTGCAATAGTATTAGTCATCATAGAAGTCAAACAGAACAGAAAGTGACTGAGAAAAAAAAACACATAGAGAGGCATTATAGAATATGGTCAGTTATTATTATGTATACATTTGCATATTGCATTTTCAAAATGTCACGTCCATATAATCCTAAATAGAAATGATTATTGGTTTGGTTCTGGTTAGCACCTCTTTCAGTTTATTGCAGCACCCAGGAACACCATGACACAGATCTCAGAGCTTGCACCAAAGAGCTCAAACACTGAGCTGAAGCAACAAAGCACAGTAAACGACCCTGCCGCCGAAAAAAAGCACGGTGATCAGGTGCTACACTCAATACACACCCGGCGGATGCGCATCGCACATGGAAGATCAAGGCCAGAGGTAATCTGCCACTTATGCTTGGGTTTAAAATGCTGCGAGAAAAGAAAAAAAAAAGCAACCGGCGGCTGAATTCAACCGACGAAAAAACAAAACATCAAAAACGAAGTATAGACAGAGTTAATTAAAACAAATCAGTGAATTGGGCTGTACAGGGAAAGGAAAATAGGACAGAAATGTATGATAAATGAACATAAAACTACAGTAGAATTAAATAACAATAATTACAGAATAATTCACTGCAAGAAAACAGACAACTGAATTGAGTGAAAAGAGAGCGAGAGAGAGAGAGAGAGAGAGAGAGAGCGAGAGAGAGAGAGAGAGAGAGAGAAAGAGAGAGAGAGAGAGAGAGAGAGAGAGAGAGATAGAGAAAGAGAGAGAGAAAGAGAGAGAGAGGGTAAGAGAGAGGGAGGCAGAGGGCTTGAGTTATACAGAGATAGCAGGCTCCATAACTAAGGCCGATAATGATGGGAATGGTTATAATTCAGAGGAAGCCTTGTCTATCAATGGAAACAAGTCACGCTGTCATACATTCTCCCGAAGTACATCAGGTCAGGCCTGACTGAGGAGAACACAACCTTCCTCTTTTAATTCCACAGACATCCAGCTTTGACATGCTCTTATTACAGAGCAACTTGCCTTCCACTCCAAACACACACAAACACTAACACACAAGGCTCGCTCACTCACTCACTCACTCACTCACTCACACACAAAAGTAGCAAGCATGGTAGTTACAGAACACACACACACACACACGCAAGCCACTGACAGTACAGTAGGTACATAGAAGCAAGCAAATGCAAGCGAAATGAATCCGCTGTTGTACTCTGTGGGGACGCTTGTCTGGTCCTCATGATTAAAAAATAAATAAATTGGTCAAAGAACTACACAAGGTTTAACTGTTTTCTTGTGATCACAGAAGTAATCACAAATTAGGGTTACATTTAGTTGCTGGTATTAGTGTTAATTTATTAATTATTAATTAATTAGTCTTAATATTAGTGCTATATAAATAATTGTCAACTGATGTTCATTTGAGGGACAGCAAGAAAACGTGTGTGTGTGTGTGTGTGTGTGTGTGTGTGTGTGTGTGTGTGTGTGTGTGTGTGTGTATGTGTGTGTATTAGGAGGGTATATATTGTGTGATTCCTTATCTAGTAAAAACACAGTCATGTTGGATGATGGCCTCTCAAATCTGTCCTTGTGTGGACATCAGTGACGGGTGACGGGAAAGCAGGTGGGGTACGTGTGTGTGTTTGCGTGTGTGTGACTTGTGTAATAGACTATTGGGATTAAATATTGGCAGGTACTTCTTTTGGAGGGCAGTGGACTGGCCTGCAATGAATTACACCCAAAGCCTCTCTCTCTCACTCTCTCTCTCTCTCTCTCTCTCTCTCTCTCTCTCTCTCTCTCTCTCTCTCTCTCTTTCTCTCTCTGTCATGTTTCACACCACACAGGCTGATAATCTTAAACTGAAAATGGGCTACGCATTCACTGCTGCTGAAATTTTACAAACAGGCATAATTAACTCTTATTTCAATCAACTTCATGGCTATTTCTATCCTCTCTGCATGATCCTCCGCTATCTCTTCCCCAAACTAGTAATTTCACACAATCATCACTGGGGAAAGAAAAAAAAAAAGAAAAAAAGTTTTCTACTCTTTCTAAAATATCAAGCAGCTAAATGATCGAGTCACTTTGCCTCACACGGCTGCTGTTTCACAGGGATGGAGGTGACATTTTGCAGCGACATTAGCATAATCACATTGATGACAGTGGAATCGTATTGACTGCAGTACAATAGAACTGATTAGTTATGGGAAGAAACAGGGGCATTATAATCAAGCGGGAAAAGTCAGGGCTATTTTTCTCTATCCTGCTTGAGGCTAATCTGTGGCCACACTCTGGCCTGCTTTTGTAAACACATTCTAATGTTGTCAGTGAAACAAATTAACAGCTGCACGATCCCTCCTACATACATCAACGTCAACGACACGCAGCTCATAAGAATTACATTGTATGCTGATCTTCCATGTATCAAGATTGTGTGCTAATTAAAACACAACAAAAAGCTGTGGAAAAAAGAATACGGGTAACAAATATATAACAATAAAAACAATAATAAAAAAAATTATAATTATAATATTAATAAACACTATATAAACAAAGGTTTGTGGAAATCCGACCATAACGCTGGTATGTGCTTTTTTAAAAACCTTATTCCACATTTAGTCCCCATTTGCTATTATATTAACCTCACACTGTTAACAAAGGTACTGATGTATGTTGAGGAGGCCTGGGGTGCAGTCAGAATTCCAATTCATCCCAAAAGTGAGGTAAATAGCGTTGAGGTCAGAGCTCTCTACAGCAGGCCACTCAAGATCTTCCACTCCAACCCATGCAAATCATAGCTTTGTGTATTATGTACAAGAACATTGTCATGCTGAAACAAGTTTGGTTTCCTACTTTAAGTGAAGGAAAAACGCCAAGCGTTTGAGCCAGAACCACATATAGCAGAAAAAGTCAGGTGTCCTAAAACTTCTGATCATATAGTGTATTTGATCAGAATTAAATAGCATTAGTTTTTTTTTAAATGAAGTTACAGCAATTAATGGTAAATACAGTTTATATACAGCCAAAAGCATACATTTCAGCTTGATATATTGTAGTCAAATCAAACTGTCAGGCAGTGGGGGATACTGCTTGCTGTTATATGTGTTATAAGTTTACATTAGCTGAATATACTTTAAAGTTCAGAATCGTTCGGTATAACTGAGCAAGCTTCTGCCTCACCCAAACTGTTAAAGCGTACTGAAGAAAAAACAAAACAAAATTAAAAATGTTCATCAAATGCAGACGTGCACAGTTTTGGTATTAAATCCAACTACAATACAACCTTCATCATTGTTTGAAAAGAAATCACCTTCTCAAAATGTGTGTAATTAGAACATTTGGCATGTGTGGGTCATTTGGCTTGTCCCACTCTATAAACATACGTCGTACAGGTCTACTATAAGAGTGAGCTGAAATCAGCGGTCCACAATGCATAATGTAATAATGTGACCAAACACATGTGACAGCATTAAACATTTCCTCTTTTTCTCCAATAATAAAATGAGGGCAAAGTCCTACACACCAGTTAGAATTCCTGGATCATACCACAGCTGCCAATTGGAGATGCAACCCTGCATGATGCCCATGATTAGCCAATGTCATTATGATTGACAGAAAGAAAGTATGCTACCCTTTCTATCCTGTGTACATTCTTCACTCCTGCCATGGTTAAATATGATCTCAAGACGACTGGGTGAATACTTTTGTCGTTTTACCAAAAACAAGCAACTGTTTAAAATACCGACTTGCTCACATTAATTGAAATACCATAACCGAGCAATATGCCTGCCCCTTTGTATATGGAGCTGCAAATCTACCATGCATACTAACAGACAGAAAATATATCCTAATTAGCTCACTTTGAAAAATGTGCGGCACACTTTGTCCACTTTTACCCAACCATGACGAGTCTCAAACTCTCCATCTTCACTTGTTAAAACTTTTTCTTTAGGAATAGCATTATGACTGACACAAAAGGGTTTCTTTCTGTGCATGTGTCACCGTTTTTGTACATAAGCCCAGATCAGGACGATTGTTGACATAAACAGAATGTAATAATTAAGTTTGGCTGCTCTGTCATTAGAAAATCTTCTTAGTGTCATTTGAGCAGGAGAATATGACATCGCAGAGTATTTTGTAGAATCCGGCTACGGTTCTTACCGGCATCATTACTTGTAATGAGTAATATGTGTATGCTGAAATCATGCAATGGAGGTCAGACTTCAGATAGAAATAGCCATATCACTGATTTGCATCAACATTGCCCACCAACTGCACTTTTTCTAGACCCTTCCAGTGGAGCAGCGTAAACTAATAGAGCTTTGTGATGGACAGAGCAAAGGGCCACCTGTCTGTGTGCTTCTGACAGCGAGGAAAATATATACAGTGCATGAAGGAGGAAAATCTCGCCTGGCTCCTACGCCAGAATCACCTTCACTTCCATGCTCAGGGAGGCAGAACTAATTACAAAGTATTGACACGTGAGATGGAATCGTTTACAGCTGAGCAACGGCAAACAAAATTCCAATATGGCTCGACCTTCTGTAAACACTGAGGACGGTTTTCCTTAATAAGTGCTTTATTTTATGGCCTTTACTGTAAAGCTAGATGCGTTTAGTGTTGAGTTTATTTGGGCAGGTGTGGATAAAAAATTGCTCACCTACTGTACAGGATATTTTTGGTGGCTTAGAGACCAAGATAACACCAAATCCACAGCCCCCACCTCCACCACCACTCCATTCAGCGATGCAAAGGGTAATTGATCAATCTGACAAATTTCATCAGTGCCTTTTCTGACGACTACAACTGATGAAGCAGTAGTAAGACTGACAGGCTCAAGAGAGACCTCTCACACACACACACATATATAAATATACATACATACAGAAGATGTAAGACGTAAGTCGAGACATGGCCTAGCCTACCCATGAGTCTTAAAAAAGGATGATCAGTATGCGGTAGTATGCTGTAATTAGTTAATAATTTCAACAAATTGCAGAACATATTTTATCAAAACATAGCAATTTACAGTACCATACCGTATAAACTATATAGTATATATGTATGTGGCAGCAGACGTGTGGAGCATATGCTGCTACTTTTGCATGCCGTGCCAAACTTAAATATTTGTATAATTTTGTCATATCGTTACGCAAGATAAAAAACGTATATATATATATATATATATATATATATATATATATATATATATATATATATATATATATATATAGAGAGAGAGAGAGAGAGAGAGAGAGAGAGAGAGATAATAAAATACTATTTTATATATATATATATATAGATAGATAGATAGATAGATAGATAGATAGATAGATAGATAGATAGATAGATAGATAGATAGATAGATAGATAGATAGATAGATATAGATATAGATAGACAGAGGCAGAGCAGTGTTTCTAGAGTGTACTGTAAGTTTAAACTGAAATGATGCATGCCGTGCCAAACTTAAATATTTGAATAATTTTGTCATATCGTAATGCTTATATAGATAGATAGATAGATAGATAGATAGATAGATAGATAGATAGATAGATAGATAGATAGATAGATAGATGGATGGATGGATGGATGGATGGATGGATGGATGGATGGATGGATGGATGGATGGATAGATAGATAGATAGATAGATAGATAGATAGATAGATAGATAGATAGATAGATAGATAGATAGATAGATAGATAGATAGATAGATAGATAGATAGATAGATAGATAGATAGAGAGCTATAATAAAATACTATTTTATATATATATATATAAAACACCATAGAGCAGTGTTTCTAGAGTCTACTGTAAGTGTAAACTGAAATGATGCAGGCTGCTGCTCAGTATTGTATAGTGGTTTTTGGTGTGTGGTGCCTGGAAGAGCATTTCAAATGTGTGCTCGTTGCAGAAAGAAATTGATATTGATTTAAAAGACGGTTATCAATATTAACATTTTACAGCTTGAAAATGCTTTATGTAACCACAGTGAAGTGGGTTATTTCAGTGTGTAAGTGATTGAATGGTGTAGCGAGATGTCTTATGCGCTTAATAAATGCAAACTTGCTGGGGAAGCAGTCTGGAACTTTTTTCCACTCATTTTGTTCAGTTCAGTAGAACAGTCCATGTTGTCGAGGTTTGCTTAACTTCGTCACATTCGCTTCCTGTTTTGGTTCATGTATCACCTCTTGTCTTTGTCATTCAATCTTAGCCATTAACTGCTTTGGGCATAGCTCTGCCCTGTAGGTTTTTATTAATCCGAACTTTTTCATTGGTAGTCCAAAGGGCTCCTTTGCAAACTTTGTGTATATATTTATACAGCTCTTCTCTGCCCTTGGTTGCTGGATGTTGATTCATTGTTTTTCTTGCTATGCATGTTTACCTTCCTGTAGTGTTCATGTTTCCTGTTTGGGTTACAGTTAAATATGTCTATATGTGCAGTATAGTGCTAAGTGCTGCTACAGTGGCAAAGCGTGCGAAAAAATAAAAGCCTGCTACATTAAAACATTTACATTTGCGGCATTTAGCAGACGGCCTAATCCAGAGCGACGTACAAAAGGCTTCCCTGAGTCTGTATTTACACAATGAATCTACGCAATTTGAATACGAAACAATAGGACGTTAGCTAAAACATCAAACGGCCAAACATGAACTGGAATAATATACATTTTACCAGCCTCGCTCACCTCTTTCCTCTCATTAGTTTACGTTGTCGCTGCTCTGCCCTTTCTCTTCCCCTCTCTGCTCTCCCTCTCACCCTCACCTGACCCCAAACAGTGCTCATGTCACTACTAAAATTGGAAACAAAGTGGGTCACCTTTTCAGAATGAATGAATTAAAATAAAGGCTTTTTAAATGAAAAAAATAATATAGAGTTTGTAAAATGACTGGAAATACAGTATCACCAAGCCTCCCTTATATGTTAGAAGAGAAAACCTCGAGCATTTTGTTCAAAGATCACTATAAAAAAGACCACAGACTTCTATAGGGCTCTGGACTGATTAGATGTAAACAGACTCCACTGTTCATAATAGTGTGAGAGAGAGAGAGAGAGAGAGAGAGAGAGAGAGAGAGAGAGAGAGAGAGAGAGAGAGAGGGAGAGAGAGAGAGAGAGAGACAGACAGACAATTTGGTCCTGTTAAAGGCATGATCAGAGAAAGCGGGTGGAAAATAATAAGGCTGCGTGTGAGGCCACATCTACCTGAACCCTCCCTCGTGGCTTTTATCTCCTATTCTTTTATCTTCATGCGTTCCTGACATAGGCTCTTCACCTGTATGACCCCAAGATGCCAATAATTATGTCTGTGTGAGCCAAAAGTACCTATAATGGGTTGGTTACCTATAATAAGAAACATATTACCCTATATGTTTGTGGACACCTGAACAAAAGATTCTTAGGTGTTGTGTTGAACATTCTACATTTAGTCTATATTTGCTGTTTTAATATCTTCATCTCTTCTGGGAAGACTTTCCACTTGATGTTGGATTTTTTGTTGCACAGATTTGAGCTCATTTAGCTAAAAAGCACCAATGAAAGTCAGATACTGATGTAGGGTGAGGAAGCCTGGGGGGGCGGTCAGCGTTCCAATTCATCCCAAAGGCGTTCAATAAGATTGAGGTTCGATCTTCTATAGCAGGCCAGTGGAGATCCTCCACTCCAAACCATGTAAACCATAAATTTGAAGAGTTTGCTATGTGCACAATGGCATTGTCATGTTCCTCTAACATCGTGTTAACACATATGGCTGTGTATAGTGTATTTATCTAAATAAAAGGGTACATGAATATGGTTTTAGAGGAGAATTTACTCTGCATTCTGTGTAAAGTATCTGTGTATTATGAGGGATGTGGGAAAATGCTAGAGCGCATACGTTGTCTCAGCTGGACACAGGTACACTCTGCAGAAGGAACTTCATTGGATTTGACAATATTTTTAAATGGCTTGGCTTGTTCCACAAAGCAGCTGCTTGTGAAAAGTCACACGTCTATTTCTGCGACGGGATTCTCACCTCCGCTCCTTTATCTCCCGCTAATTAGCAATGCTGCTAACGAGAACTCCGGCGCATACAGCGAGCGCATACGTTTTCCCCCAACTTCCCCCTTATGCAGCGCAAATTTTTTTGGGGGGGGAAATATTTTCCACAAAAAAAAAACCCAAAAAAACTTGCACAGATAGAAACTAATTAACCTTTGTAGGCTCATAAAATCCAAATGGGGTTCTCACCCAGCACAGATTATTTTTAATTAATCTGGTATGAAATTAAATGAGCAACTAAAAGAAAAAAGCTGGACTTTGCAGATACTATGTTTCATAAACATTAAGATTAATGCTGAGATGGTTTAGCGTCGCAAAATAGAATTAAATGCACACTAAATATCCAAAACAAAACAAACTAATTGCAAGGTTATGGCGCTTTCGCCCTGGAAGACGAGTTTGTGTGTGCTCGTTTGAATTTGTTTGTGTGTCTGTAGAGTTGCGGTGGCGTTCCAGAATGGCAGTGCAGACGTCTGTGTGTGAGTGCAAAAAGACCTTAGGTTGGTCACCTGATTGGCAGGGTGACTTTGCGTCTGTCTAACTGTCATTCATCCAGCTCTTCCTTCGTTTAATATTCTGCTAAGCCCTAAAACACGCCTCTTCAGCTCCTTCACTCAAAGTGAGAGGGTGCTATATTCCTCAAATAACTGTCAGCTTTTAGCAAAACCTGGCCAAAAATAGAGAGTGTAGATAAAGTGATTATTAACTAAAACGAGTCTGGGAGTGTAGATGAAATGAGAGGAACTTAAAAAAAATTTGTTCTCAACCTGTTCAATGAAGCAGTGGTTCTCTAAGTGGGACTCGGAAACCTTTATCGATCCACGTAACATAACCAAAGGACCTGTGATTATTACGACGTTTCTTTTTATTTATTTACAATGCTGGAAATGATGTCCCAGATAATCAAATACATACTATTTGGACAAAAGTAGTTGGACTTTTCCTGACTTTTCTATCCATGTGGGGTTCCGCAAATTGTATACGATATCTTTGTATGCGGCAGCACATACATAACATTGAGACCAAACCTTGTTCCAGCATGACATGGTTAAAGGATCCTTAGTGGCTTTTTATTGAGCTCTGACCTCAACCCCGTTGAACAACTTTGGGATGAAGTGGAACAATTCTGAAACACAAATCTCTTCTAGCACTCCAGGATCTAATGAAACATTTTCACAGAAGAGTGGAGGCTATTATAACAGCAAATGGGGATTAGGGTGTTTAAAAACATACCAATCTTATAATCGTGTAGAAACTAGGGCCTGCAAGCCAAAATTAAGAAGTGGTAAAAATGGCACTGATACGGATCTTAATTTTTAATTTAACAATATATTTTTTTGTAAAAAAAAAAAAAATTTAAGTATTAAAACATAAAACGTAAACTGAAATGAAACAGTAGAGATTATCTAAATCAGGGGTGCACACACTTTTTCAGCATGCCAGCTCATTTTAAAATGACCAAGTCAAAATGATCTACCTACTGCGATCGACCGGTAGATCGCGAGCTGTTGATATCGTTTATTTGATTTATTTATTAATCGAGTAATTACTATAATTACCAATTCGAAAAGTATTTTTTCTTTATTATAGCGCAATACTAAATATACAAGAGAAAATAAGATGGGTCTCTTAAAATGTAAAATTAACTTGTTTCCTTTTTAGGAACATCAGGAATAACATTTTATTGCTGTAATTGCATATCAGACTATCTGTTAAAACTAAACCCTTTTAGTGCATTTTATTGCCATAATAAATCTAAATGCAAATACAAATTAATAAATAAAAAGATCATGATCAAAAATATAAAAGACTAATTTCAGGTTATTTGAGAAAAAAGTAAACACACTGAACGGTGTTTTCTTTATGTTTTAGTTCGAAATGATAACAAACTTTGGAAACTTTCTGTCGTTTTCTTTGGCCTGAATTCTATGGAAGCCACAAAAATTTTTTATTAAATTAAATAATAATTAAAATTACATTTCAAACAGCGTTGGTGTATGTACGAGGCTCCTCTGCTCCTCTAGAGCTGATTGTTAGACAGAGTTCTCTTCAGGGATTCGAGACTTAGTTTGAAACCATGCGATTCTATTGATTGGAGCCATTTCAACTCAAAATACAGTCGGAATTAGGCAAACTATTTATTTATTTTTTGCCAGAAACGAGCTTCCATATGAATCTTCTCCTTGCACCTCGCTGTTTTTTGTCTTCTTTGTTACCTGTCCAGAGCGCTCTATAGTTTAGTGGGTGGTGCGTCAGTAATAAAGGTCCGTGGGGAAACGGTGCTCCGTGTGACGTTAAAGGGACTAAACAAAGCTGGAGGAATCTTTTCAGCCTAACACTCTCACAGACAAGAGAAAATGTTCTGCTGCTTTGAAAGAATACAATATTTGTAGCTTTCTCAAAGCATGGTGGTGAGAACATTTACATTCATGCATAGATTTACTTTGGGCTCAAAGTCCTCAGTCAAGTTTGATTTTTGGCCCTTCATAAGAATAAGGTTTGGGCACCTCTGATAGTGTATATAAGATATTATATTATAAGGGTCCAAGCATCAAAATCAATCCCAACTTAATCCAGAAAAATGGAATAGGTCAGGAATAAAAAGCTCTTTGTTTTTGATAAGTAAAATCAAATATTACTTTACACAAATGTAAATAATGTTCATGTCTGTACTGCAAAGATCTGTGAAATGTATTTTACAATTAAGGGGTCCCTGCTGCAAAAAGTTTTGTAACCCATTCACTGAAGCACATTTAAAACAGCATTCACTTTATACTACATCCTAATGCTGATGGTCAGAAAGTGTTGATTTGTTTTCTCTATCAATACTTGTAGATAATTGGTAATATGGCAGTGTTTTGAAGGGGATGTTTACTGTATGTGCCATATTCTTCAGTGTCAAAACGCTCACTTAAATTTATCTAACTTTTGAGACACAGAAACGTTTTCAAGATATAAGGCTTTGTGAGTTGCACATATTTTGTATTATTGTAAGTTTAAGTAGAAAATATAAAAAAAATTGTCACAACATTAATTGTAAGTAAAAAAACAAATAAAAAGTATGATTCTTTTAATTCTTCACTCAGCTAAACAATATATTATTATTATTATTATTATTATTATTATTATTATAATAAAATATTTGGAATAATAAGACACAGAGCTTTGCATGACACATGCTGGCACACAGAGCTATAACTCACTTCCGCATTTGTCCAGCCATGTGGGTCTTTGTTATGATTCATGTAATATTTCAACAAAGAGAGATCAATGAAAACATGGGTTGGTGTAAAAGATCCTGAATGGCTTCTTATAGAGCTCTGACCTCAACCCTATTGAACACCTTTGGACTCCTGTGTACTCAAAAATTCCCTAGTGGCTGAATGAATGCACATCTCCTCAAACACACTCCAAAATCAAGTGGAATATCTTTTTAGAAGAGTGGAGGATATTATAACAGCAAATAGGGAGTAAATGTGGAACGGGATGTGTCTGTATACTTTTGATACTTATACTAAATTTAAAAAAGTAGCAAAAATGCCACATACACAGATTTCAAATGGAACATTAAATATAATCTTTTGTGTTTATTTTTGTTACAAAAAGTGTACACAGAAATGTAGAGATTATATTATGACGCATGCTCATGCCGAGGGTTGGATGCCACATGCCGGCTCACAGAGCTATAACTCAAGTTGTGTTTGTCTGGCCATATGGGTCTTTGGTTTGATTCATGTAATGTCTCCATTCTGTCTCGTAATGTGTTCTATGTCACGTGTGTTTGTTTTCCTTCATTTAATATCCCTGCTTCTGTCTCGTCATTGCTTTATAACGTCTCGCATCTGTTTATTCACAGGTATTTCTATTGTCATGTTGATTAGTTTGTGTTTTTGTTCGGTTTTTGATTCTCGCTCTTGTCTTTGCCTATGTTTCGATTATTTTCTGATCGCCCGGCCCTTGCCTGTTCTGCGTTTATGTTTATGCCTTTTGCTTTGGATTGCATGCAAATTCGTTTAATAAAACCCATCTAATCCCGCAATTGCATCCCGTCCTGCTACCACGTGTACGTGCGTCACATGACAAGGCACAGCAGTAAAAAAAGCAGTAATAACCACCTTCTGATTCATTATTTTCCTATAATAGCATGCTCGCTCATGCTTTTTTTTTTCTTTCAATAAACACCGAAGGAATAACATGCTACATAAAAAAGAAGTTCAACAACAATTTTTTCCGAAAAAAAAAAAGAAGAAAAAATGAAAGTCTGTGAGCTGTATGTCATGACATCACTCTAACCCGAGCCTGCATTGTTCTTCTGTCTCCACTGTTCTTTCTTTTGCGTCTTGAACGTTCCATTATGAAAGTGCGGGGTGAAAAGGACGACGTAACTAAATAAGCACTCTTACTTTCATATCGTCGCTGAAGAACAAAAAGTCAGCGGCATGCGACGTGAAGATATAATTTGGAAACTCTTGAAAATAGAGCACTTTTCTATTCAAATATCAAACAAGGGCCATGACACCGCTTTGTGCAGCTCGTCATAATCTTACTGTAGCAATCCATCCTCGAGCGCTGTTCCAACAGGGATGGACTGTCACACAGAAGTTAGAAGCACTCTCAAAAAAATAAACTCGCATTATATATTGTAGAGACACTAGCGTTAGGTATAAGAAGTGTTCTCCCTTAGCAAATCAGCTTCAGGTTTAAAGACGACTGGAGGGTCTCTTGTTCTGAGCCACATCAGTGTTGACAGCTCTGCCTATCACACGTCTTGTGTGAGCAGTCACACCCCCCCTACGACGAGTGCTCAGCAAGAGGTGCATTTTGAAGAGAGAGGAGGCTGCTGGACTGAAATGTAAACCACTTTAATCACTGCCGCATGCTGTTTCCTTTATTAACACACTGTCGGGTAGAATAGTCCTGCCGAGGATTATCAAGTGCTCGCCTAAATCATGTTTCTCCCTCGTTTTTTTTTTTTTTTTGGTTATCTGTCACTTTTTCATAGACAGTTGTGCATCACATGCACAAAACAACAAGGCAGATATTCAATTTAGATAAAGGCGAGCGACGGAATTCACTCTTGGCTGCGTTTACCCGAGTAGTCTTTAAAAGACTATGCAGCACGGGAGACTGACTGACAGCTCACTACTGGAAATTTCCAATTATGGACCTCGACGAACAGACACACTGACAAAAGCATGCAAAAGGGTATATGGAGGCATGTGAAGCCAGCTGGAGTTGTGTGCCGCTACTAGTTTGGACAGAGTGGAAGTCAGAACAAGATGAAAACAAAGACAGGAAAAAGAGATGAAGAAATCCACCTATTTGTTCAACAATAATAATTAGACATCTTATTGGAAATTAGCTCTTGGTTTTACAACACTTTCGATTTATTTACAGTCCCAACTTTCCAACTTGCAGTGTAGGTACATGTACATGTAGGTTACGAATGCATAAAAAATGAATAAATTGCTAATACCGTAATTTCCGGACGATAAAGCACACCCTTATATAAGCCGCACCCACTGAATTTTACAAATATTTTTATTTTGAACATAAATAAGCCGCATGTCTACACTGAAACTAATAAACTTTACACAGGCTTTACCGAAAGACAGTGTCTGTTACACGGGCTAACGGGTGAAATATGCTGTGGCTCCTTTAAGAGCAGCACGGCATTTTGGGAACAGCACCTCACTGCATTCTTCCGGTATTACTGCATGTGTGTGCGTGTAAGACTGAGGAATATGTCCTTATTATTTTCTGATGCTCATTTCTAAGTTTCTTTGACTAACCCATAACGCTGTTGCCAAGAAAAATAAAAAAGAACGCGTTTTGGAAACCTGTTTGTGCTTATATGATTTCTGTTGCAACTGGAGTTTTAGCGAGCTTTCACTTCACCCAGACTCAACGCGTTACAACGGCTTGTATCTAAACAGTAGCCGACCAAGTTAGTCATTGTTCACCATCTTCCTCCTTCCTTTCACAACTACAGTGGTACCTTGACCTACGAGTGCATTAATGTACGAGTTTTCCGAGGTACGAGCGGTCACTCGGTCGAATTTTTTGCTTTGTTACACGAGCAAAAAATTGAGGTACGAGCTCGAGACGCCGCTGCTAGATGGTGAAGCGAAGCCAGAAAGCGAAGACTGTGATGAAAATTAGGATAAGCAAAGAAGAAAAAGTAAAAATTTTAAAGTTTAGGGATACGTAGTGTACAGGAGTGATAGTAAAAAACGAGTTTTCCCTCCGCCTCCGCTTATCACCTCTACCCCCCTCCACAAACACACACACACACACACACACACACACACCCCACCGGCGTTTTCATTAGCTCAAGTCGTCTCATCTTCAAAGAAAATACACTGAATAAAACCTTATTATATCTTTACATACTCTTTCTATTATGTTTTTATACAAGATTTGTTATTTAGAAAGGTATTTTCCAATTTAATAACATGAAACAAAAACGGGGTGTCATTTTGAGGGTTAGAACGGAATAATGGCATTTTAAGTATTTTCAATATGGAAAACTGATTTGATGTGCGAGCAAATTGAGATAAGAGCTCTTCTACGGAACGAATTAAACTCGTAGGTCAAGGTACCACTGTATTTCTCTCGGGAGTTTATCTTTTGGCATCGTCGTGCATTTAACAATCAACAACGGTGGAAGTTTTTTCTCCCGATGCCGTGCAGCTCAGAACACTGGTGAGGTGCATTTTTTCGTTTCCGTTCGGAAATTTCATTGGTCTAATGTTATGTCTCTCAGCAAGGCCCTTAAACCCCTATGGGTGCCCAATTGTGGGAATGGGGATAAAGCACTCTGCAATGGATGGTCCTAAACTCGGCTGTGAAAGGAGGAGTGTGGGCATTGGGCTGCCAACTGGGCCGTGCAACAAAACTGTTTCGAAAATGGCAAGAAAGCCATCAGGCCCTTTCCTTCCAATGTGACCCATGCGGCGGGAGGACTAATATATATATTGTATATGCAGTGCCTGTCAAAAGTTTGCAAATACATTACCCTTCAGCGTTTTTTTTTTTTAGACTTTTGTTTATATGCAACAAACTAGGTAAAATGCAGAAACACACAAGAATTCCACAGTGAATGGAAGACAGTTCTGTATAAAGATGAGCTGACATTCTTTGGCTCTAACAGAAGACCTTATGTAAGAGAGAGAACAGGAGAGAAGATGTTAGCAGACATTCCGTATTTCAACACCATGCAATTCTATCTGGACTGCAGCTCATTGGAACCAACTTCACCATACAACAAGACAATGACCTGAAACATACGTCAATGTTGTGTAAGCATTATTTAGATAGCAAACAGTCCGCTGGAGTGTTATCTGTTATGGAATGGCCTGCCTAGTCACTGAACCTAAATCCTATCCTATTGAACTGCTTTGGGATAAACTAGATCAGAAAGGTCAGAAAGAAATCATCAACTAGTAAGAAACACCTTTGGCATGTTTTACATAAGGCATGGCAAAGTATTTCAGCTGAATGTGTGGAGAAAAGAACTGTCCGGATACAAAAAGCTTCTATTCATGCTAATAGGTTAAATAAAGTTTAACATCTGCACATTTATGCATTTGTTTGGTCAAAATAACCCTACCCATCAGGCTCTGTATATAAAATATATAGATGACAAAATATACAGATATCTGGCCACACCCCTTTCATTTTTCATAAAAAATAAAAAAAAAAACACACAAGTGATATTACTGTCAATGATAATTAAGGGGCAATAAATTATTATTTTACATACAGTATTGCACTTACTACAGAAGCCTGGTTAAACAATTTAATCTGTTTAAGGAATAATGCATTACACACTAATAAAATATTGTCAGTAACATTAATTAACCTGTTACTAACATTAATTAACCTGCTAGTTTGTGAATTATTCAGTATTATTATTATTTTTTTTTTTCATTACTACAACTGTGTCAGTGTAGCACAGTCCCCTGGTTTTAGGAAACCTTAAGGATATCGCTGGACTCATTCGATTATTATTAGTTTTTAATGCAAGCTAAAAACAACTGCAATCAATTGAGACCTATAAAGAGGCATGCACACACTCACATAGTAGTTACAAAGAGGGCACATAGTAATTAAGTTGGTAGATATACACAAACATAAACAATGCATTTAATAACCCAACTACACAATGTGAAACACTTTGAAATGTTTTTCTAAGGTCAAGCAACATTCAGTGTGTGAAAGTAACTTAATTATCAGTATCTCTTGCCAACCCTCCAAAAGACATGGACGACAAAAGCAATAAGCGTCTGCTGCTTTAACTGCCTTTGACATTGTACAGAGTCACTGAGGTAAGAGCGGATTTAGCAAAGCTAATAAAGTTTGTCATTTCTGCCTGGTCTGTTCCACCTGCTCCACCACATCCTCGCCATCCATTACACCAAGTTTTACTGACAGCATTTGGAATGGCATCAAACACACAAGTCGAGTGTGTATGTGCATGTGCATGTGTGTGTGTGTGTGTGTGTGTCAAGTCAAGTCAAGTCAAGTTTATTTGTATAGCGCTTTTCACAACAGACATTGTCTCAAAGCAGCTTTACAGAAAACAACAGTGAAGGTGAATGGTGTGCGTTTGTCCCTGATGAGCAGCCGTGGCGACAGTGGCAAGGAAAAACTCCCTTAGATGATATGAGGAAGAAACCTTGAGAGGAACCAGACTCAAAGGGGAACCCATCCTCATATGGGTGACATCAAAAGTTTGGTCATAAATCTTTCAACAATACAGAACAATTTGTGATCATCATAGATCCAGCATCAGCTTCTCCATGCCAGGGCCTTTAAACACTCGGCATCTACTTCTCCATGATCATCCATAGGTCCATAATCTTCACGAGGTGGGACGTGACTGGAGCTGGCCAAACCTCAGGAAGCCTCGGGATGGGGAGAGAAAGAGAAGCAGTGGAGAGGAATTAGCATAGCTGCTGTTCATGATATTAACAGCACAAGTTGATAATGTGCATGTGATCAGATGTTCTGGAGCACAAGGTTGTGATGTGATGTGTGTGATGTGTGTTATGTGTAGGCTTTGCTAAAAAGATATGTTTTTAATCTGCACTTAAACTGGGAGAGTGTATCTGAACCCCGAACACTGTCAGGAAGACTATTCCAGAGTTTAGGAGCTAAATGTGAAAATGCTCTACCGCCTTTAGTGGACTTTGCTATTCTAGGAACTACTAGAAGCCCAGAGTTTTGAGATGTGTGTGTGTGTGTGTGTGTGTGTGTGTGTGTGTGGGAAAACAAATACATGTAAAAGTGGCTGCTGTAGCAGCGTCTGGATATCTTTCACATGCAGAATGCTCGTCTTTCTTTCAAAAGGCCTGTCATGAAAAGACACACTGTGAACTCAGCTCTTTAAGAGTAGCCCTTGAAGTCTGTTCACTTCAACCTGCAAGACCATGAAGCAGTAACTGTACAAATACTCGACAGACACACCTTTTTTCCCCTGCCTCTCTTCGTGAATTCAGCGAGAATCATGTGAGAGCAAAATGATATCCATTTCACGTTATTTAATACAGAAATCAGCTCAGTGCTTTTCTGCCACATGCTGGAGAGAAGCTGCTTTCAGGACCAAGGACAGCTCATTGCAATGCGCTCACTAAAGCATGGCCACCATGTCAGCCTTCCTCTATCACCTCAATTCCTTTGTTCCCACCATCAATGAAACGTTATATAAGCAACAGAAAAATGCAGGAGTTAGACATTTTCAAGTGAATAAAGTGCCACAAAACTGAGTCAGGAACAAAAAACAAAATAACACAGTAAATAAATTAAACAGTTCTTTTCCAACCTTCGGTTTGTGTCTTTGTCTGTCAGTCCATGTCAAGTGCAAACTGTCATGTGCAGCTTGCAGCTCTAAAGCTCTGGAGAAAAAGATGTGTGAAATGCAGAGCAGAGCTGTTTTCATAATGCTATAGTGCTATTGCATCTCCCAATAAAAACAAGGTGGAAAAACAGGTATTTTTCCTTTATATTAATTATTAGATAAAAGTAACTAAAATGTGTAAATTAAGTATAAATATTCCAAACATGCTAACTACAAAGAAGATTTTTGGTACTTATTTGATAGAAAGAGTAAGCTACCATATAAAATATATAGTAAGTGTTGTTCATTATACAACAGTCAGCTCTAGTTCAAGAATTTGTTCAAGTGGTGCTCCAATGATGAATGATGATGAGTGATAATATTTACTACAACCTCACTAAAACTACATTTCTAGTTCGAAAAAGTTACTACAGTAGAGTTAGGAACTTCAGCATCAGACATAAGCAAAGGATACTTTTGGAGTGCAAATCAATGTGTGCTGACTAGTGAGCTAGTGTTCATTCAACAGGATCCACTTATACTATCAGTGCAAAAACAAACAAAACATTTGCCCATATTGTGTCCGAAGAATTGTGCTGACTCAATATTAATATCTTGTTCATAGAACTGTAATATAAAAGCAATAATTCACTTGCAGCTATGCAGCTGTACTGTATATCAGCATTGCTACAATTTTCCTGGGCAATATTACATAATTATCACTTATTCTCTTTGACTGTGACTGTATAACATCATGAACATCATGATTTTCTTGATACAATATAGAATTATTATTACATTTTTATATCTTTTCCCAAGCTAGAGCAAGCAAAAATAAATCATTAGGCAACAACGAGTAAGCCTAATGGAAACTGGAACTGGAACTGGAAAGTGGAAAGTGGTAGCTCAGTGGTTAAAATGTTGGACTTCTGATTAGAAGGTAGTAAGTTTAAATTTCAGCACTATTAACCTACCACTACTGGGCCCTTGAACAAGGCCCCCAAGTGCTCAATTTCATACATTAGCTAAATTGAAGTTGCTCTGGATAAGGGTGTCTCCCAAATGCAACCAATACACAAAAGTTTGTGTCTCATACAGACTTTTCTATTTAGACATTAGAATTTTTTTATATATAAAATCAGCTTCATGCAGTCAGTTTGTAATTAATTAATAGACAACTATTACTAATACTTCTAATAATTAAAATAATCAACACAAACTATTATTATTACTATTTATAAATAGTATTATTATATAAATATTTGTTAAAAAATTTACACATTTGTAAAACCATTTTATAAAAACATTTTTTTGATATCAGCTTCATACAGCTATGAGTTTATTCTCATAGAGAACAGTCCAGAATATACACTAATATGTGTGTTAAGTCAAAATATACTGCTTATAAACCAAGTTCGCAAAAGTAAACAAGTTAATAAATAAGATTGTAGTTTTAAATGTGGAAAAAATTAATGTTGGAGATGTTAAAAGGGAAAAACAAAAAGCTTTCCAATTCTCCTGCTTGAAATCAAATATTAATATAGAGTTCAGTTACAAAAACTTTTACTGTGGTGGATATGAGCAAAGTGCAATAAATGCAGCATCGATATAAGGGGAATGTCAAAATAACTTTTTTATAAAATGCATTAAAACAGAGAGATGTTGGTTAGTTTTTCAATAGCAAATGTATTATCTTCTAGCTTGAGTTCCAGCAAATAAAGTTGTTACATTATTATACTTTCCTCTTATTCAAATAAGTGTTATTTCTTTATATTCCTATAATGGTCAATGCAGAGTTTTCTTTACACCTACAGCTGATGACTGAGATGTTGGCTAAAGTGTGTGAATGCAGACTTGCTCCACACTCACAAGGAGCAACTTGTGAACATCTCTGGACAATACTGAGAGAGAAAGAATAAGAAGCTCATTCCAGAAAACAAAACAGCAAGAGTCTGAAATTCAATTAAATTTTCAACCACTCAGACATAGTAGGATTATAAAATCAATGTTATAGAGACTGGGTAATGAATAATAAAGAAGGATATGTATAGAAAAGTTAGGGAGAAAGACCCACTGATCAGGAGGTGTTCAACAGCCTGAGGAGAAGAAGAACTTTTTAATGGGCTGAGAAACCGCAGCCCGGTTCTAGAGGAACTGACCTGATCTGTACACACAGACTCCTGAGAGAGGAGGTAATTCTCTTACCCAGCATCCTCTCCTCTATTCACAGCTTATATTTACAGAACACATCAGAGGAGAGCAGGAGGCAGCGCGGGAAGGAGGAGGACAAAGAAAGCTATATTTGGAGTCCTTGGGGTTGGCAGTAAGTAAGACAGTAGCGAGTCTGTGTGAAAGAGGTGAGACAGCTGTCGCTGCCAACAGCAGCAGCAACCATCAGGGTGAGAGAAGGGCAAGGCATGATGGGTAAAAGTGGAAGGAAAAGGGTGGAACGCTTTCTCAAATTCTTGATCACAGACTGACTCGCAAATAAAATCACAAAACGAATGATCTCCAAAACACTGCTCAGTAGTTAATTAGCACAAAAGAAAGTGTTATATAACATGTTATCATCACTCATAAGACAAGTATCTTGTTATTCCTCGGGGGCTGTCACAATGAATTTGCACTATTTTCAATTTTAATAATATTGCAGTTAGTGGGTGTGGCCTAGCAGGAAATTGTTTTCTCTCCCAACACTGAGTGGCGTGAGGAAGCTACAGTGCACACAGAGTGCAGGAAGGCAGCAATATGTCTGTCAGTTCATTTCAGGGCACAGACCTGCTTAGTCAAATAAAAAACACTTAGCTGTAATTGGCCAAATAATAGCCTGAATATCCGAATATTCCTAAAGGATAGCAAACGCTAAAAGGATTTAATAAAAAAGAAAACCAGCAGCAGACTAAACTCACTCACTCTTTCACTCACTTACTCACACCCTCTCAGTAACTGCTATTTCCTGATCAGTGTGCTGGTGGATTGAGAGCCTGCAAGGGTAAAACTGAGCATAAGGCAGGATTACAGCCTTGATGGGACACCAGTCCATCACCATGCAAAGGTAGCCAAAGAACCCCAAAGAAATCGACATAAACACATGGAGAATATGCGCAGAATTTTCACACAGACAGAAAGCTCCGGATCAACTCTGAAGACATGAGTCTACAACGTGACCCGCCCAGTATAATACACAGTTTTTAAGTAAAAAAAATAAATAAATAAAAAAAATTAGGCAGACCAAAATGCTTGCTTAATACAATAAACAATAAATAAACAATAAAAGTGTTTATCAGTTTGCATTCTAATGAACAAGTCTAATGAGTTTCTTCTTCACACAGTTTTCAGACCTGAACACATACAGCCAAACATTGATGGACTCCTGACCACCACACTCATACTGCTCGCACAAAGCTGATACACAATTGTATAGATTTTTTGTGTACTGTAACATTAAGAGTCTTGCTGAACCTAAGGAGTCCATACATGTTCCAGAAGACAATACCCCTAAGCATGAAGCAAAGCTCTACAAAGACAAGGTCACCATAGAGCAGAGTAAAAGAACTTCAGCGGCCTGCACAAAGCCCTGACTTCGACCCCACTGAACACCTTTCGGTTGAACTTTAATCTCACTATATATCATCAAACTAATCTCAGTAATGTTTTTATAGCTGAAAGGCAAATCCCAACCAGCATAGACCAAAATTTAGTTAAAAGCCTTCCCAATAAATGGAGATTATTATAACAGGAAATATAGGCTAAATCTTATTTGTTTAAAAAAAGGTAGGGACGTGGTGGCTCACCAGCTAAGGCATTGGATTCTGGATCAAATCCAAAGCCAAAGTCATTAACCCTCAAGTCGCGCCGGATAAATGCGTCTGGAAAGGGCAAAAAATTTTAAATGTAAAAGACACATAAGGGTGTAACGGTCAGCTGTCCACATACATTTGGCCATACAGTGTATGTGGACACTTGACTACCACACCTATACGTGCTAATTCTTAAACCATGGGCTAAAAAACAGAGCTGGGTCCACCTTTACTGTTATTATAACGTCTGGAAAGGCTTTCTGCGAAGGATTTTGGAGCATGGCTGTGGGGATTTGTGCTCGTTCAGCCACAAGAGCATTAGTGAGGTCAGGTAATAATGTCAAGTTAGACGGTTTGGTGCGCAGTCAGCATTCCAATTTATCCTAAAGCTGTTCAGCAGAGTTAAGGTCAGGGTTCGGGCCACTTGAGATCTTACGTCTTCATGGACGCACTGTGCACAGGAACACTGTCATGCTAAAGCAGGTTGGGGACCTTTTAGTTCCAGTGAGGGGAAATTGTAATGCTCCAATATACAAAGACATTTTAGACAACTGAGTGCTTCAAATGTGGTGACAAAAAGACCTAAATATAAGTGTGATAAACAGGACATATCATATAGCTGTTGTTTGTTTGTTTGTATGAACTCTCTCTCTCTCACTCTCTCTCTCTCTCTCTCTCTCTCTCTCTTTATCTCTCTCTTGCTACACATGCTCCTGAGATACCAGTGATCATGCCCCTTTCTTCTTTTCGGTTCTGCCTGATTCATCCCGACGTGCTACTTCTGGATAGAGTTCTCTTCATTTAAAAAACACTCGTAGCAGCTTGCTGAGGACGGTTCCACATGAACCGCCTGAAGATCCATGAGCTTCCTGTGGAAGGTTACACTCAAGAATCATTTTCGACTGGAATTAACATAAACAGTTTGGTACAATGGTTTAGAGCTACACTTGCCATGAACATACCCTCAAATGTCCATTTGTGAACAAGTGATAACCCTCGACAATGATCAAACTATAATAAAAAGACATTTGGTTAAACCCAGATGAGGATAAGTTCCCATTTGAGTCTGGTTTGTTGAGTCTTATAGCGTATTTTTATTTATTTATTTATTTATTTATTTATTTATTTATTTATTTATTTATTTATTTATTTTGTTATACTCTCCACTAGCTTGCTCATTAGGGATAAACGTATAGAGAGAAATTTATGACACTAAAATTTATATTCGCAGTCTATTTCATTCTGAAAAGCTGCTTTGGGACAATGCTTCCAAATGCAAATGCACCAATGTTGTTAAAAGTGGTATACAAATAAAACTGAATTGAAATTGAATTGAATTGAATAAGGAATAAATGATGAGCAATTCCCAAACATGAAGATAAATGATGTGCATATTTGAGCACATATATGAGCTCACACACTTATTTACCTGCAGAACAGAGCACTACAGCAAAATCAGATTTCACTTGGTATTATGAGTGTTACAGTTGTTAGTCAGTGTCGAGTAAAAACAGCAGCAGACACATAGCAACACATTCTTACTTTATAGAGACTTGTAATCATATGAGTTAGTAATCATATTGGCCGTATCTAGTCTCTCGCTTGGACCAATAAACTCTCTCTATCTCTTGATGTAGCACTGGACTAAAAGATATTTTGTCACAGGCATTATTGTATTTTGTTATGTATACATTTCTATAAAAACATGTAATATAATATAAAAATGAAACTATCATATAAATGAAATTATATGTGAGCAGTTTTAACAGGCACATTAATGCATTAATGTTAATTATACAGTGCCTTATAACGGCTCTGGAATTATATTATAATACATGTAGACAGTTTAAATAGTGAACATTGTGTATTGGACCTGCTTACATTTTACAATCCAATCTAAAGTGGGATTATAGTGGGTGTATGCTGATAAAATCTAGCCCCGCACACTTATGCTGCAGCTTTAAGATAGAAAGTGTGAAGGTCTGGACTGTGATACAGGCTGAATGCTCTTTTTGACTCTGACCCCTGGTACACTGGCAATAGAGTGGACTCCTCATATGGAGCTGCGTGTGGATCTCTCCTCACACTTATTATCAGCAGACTTCTCTCCCGCCGTGAGAGTGAGACAGCGAGGGAGTGAGACTAGCCTTGATATACACTGTAGTTACACAAAAACAAAGACGAGAAACATTTATAGTTGCTGGACATCATTATACGTCCGTATACAGGCACACTGGGGTGGCAATTTTTTCATTATCCATTTTCACATATGCGCTAATGTGTGTAAAAGCCTTGCATGTAATATACAGCTAATTAATTTAAGCTCAGCCCCTAAATTTAAATGCAATATCAATCTCAGTAAACGCAAGCAAACACTGTGACACAGTTTTCCTTGTGGGAACCGTCCCTACAATACCATAACTGCTGGATATTCCCATCCTTGTGAGGACATTTGTTCCCCACAAAAATATAAAAACATGCCCACACACACACGACGCACACAGTGTCAGGCTGTCAGAGCTTGTTTCAATGGTATGTAGCTTTGAATGTGACTCCACTAAGTGCCAGGCAGGATCTGTAAAAGAGGCAATAAATCAACACAGGAGAACAGCACACCTCAATATGCACACAGGCAAATGTCCCCAGGCGAGACACACTTATACACACACATACTCACACACAAGCTCTGAGATTGGACAGAGCGGGCCAATATGCTGAGCCAATCAAGCAGAATCCAGATACACAACGCAACGTTTTATTTTGTGCACGCGTTTAGGAATGACTGACAAATCTACACTAAAACATGGTAACCTATAAGGCTGTACTTATGTATGCACACACACGACATGGAGGGCATAAGCCCTCATCAACGGCTTCTCAATGCAAAATATCAAACAGGATTAAAGCATTTCAGATCACAAACAGAACGCTTTGCCAATCAAAGTGCAAGAAACAGTGACAGAGAGTGAGAAGTCTTTTAATGGGAGTGTTAAAGAAGTTATGTAATAATGGGGAGAATAGAGATAAAAAGGACAGACAACAGAAAAATAGAAGAAGGAAAACAAATACGTGTCCCAGACTGGAAAATTTAATACAATCTTGTCTTGGTTTATGTAAGTAATATAAAAAATAAAAAATAAAAAAGTATACACTGATAAGGCATAACATTATGTCCCCTTTTGTTGCCAAAACAGTCCTGATCCATCAAGTATTAACAGCATTAACTTCTTCAGAAATTTGAACTACAGGAACTGTTGTTGGATCAGAACACACAGACCAGCATTCACTTACCACATGCATCAATGAGCCTCAGCCACCCACAGCCCTGTCGCCGGACCACTTTAGATAGAAACTGACCACTGCAGACCAGAAAAAGCCCACAAGAGCTTCAGTTTTTGAGACGCTCTGACCCAGTCGTCTAGCCATCACAATTGGTCAAACTCGCTCAAATTCTTACGCTTGGCCAATTTTCCTGCTTCTAACACCAACTTTGAGGACAAAATGTTCACTTGCTGCCTAATAAATAGATACTCAGTGTTATTCTGTGTAGTTCTGTGTTCCTTTTGTTCATTTATGTTGTGTTATGTTGCACCTTGGTCTTGGAGAAACGTTTCATTTCACTGTACAGTATATGTTTGAAATGACAATAAAGCCTACTTGACGTGACTTGACTTGACAATTAGTGTTATTCACCCCACCATGATGTTTTATTGTCATAATGTTATGCCTGATCAGTGTACATGTATGTATAGAGAGAAACAAAAAGACACATGCACTATATACGTGCGCCTGTAAGTAGGGCTGAAGCTATTGCTTATTTTATATATGTATTCAACTATTCTACCGATTATTCCAACGATTAATCGAGTAATCAGGTAAGTACTTATTCTTTATTAAAGAGCAATATTAAATATACAAGAAAGAAATAAGGCGTGTCTCTTAAAAAGATCAAGTAACTTTACTTTTTGGAAAAAATAACATTTTATTGTTGTAATTGCATACAAAAATATCTGTTAAAAACTAAACCTTTTTAGAGCATTTAATTGCCATATTATATCAAAATGCAAATACAAATATATGAATAGAAAATCATAAATAAAAATACATAAATATATTTTAGATTACTTAAAAAAAAAAAAAAAAACGAAAACAGACTGTATGGTGTTTTCTTTATGTTTTACATTGAAATGATCCCAAACTTTGGATATTTCCTGTAGTTTTATTTGGCTTGAATCATGTGGAAGCCCGTTTCCACCACATAAAGAAAAAAGTTTCCTTGGTTCCTACCAAGGCTACTTCCGACTTTTTTTCTTGCAATTCCGAGTTTATTTCACATAAATCTGACTTTTTTCTCTTGTAATTCTGACTTTATTCCTCGCAATTGTGACTTTAATTCTTGCGATTCTGACTTTTATTTTTCATTAGTCTGATTGCAGGCTATTTCATTTTAATGTGTGAAGTTTTGTGGCACTACAGACGGGGTGACACTGCCCGATTGCCGGAAAATATGTCGGAATTGCAAGAAATAAAGTCAGACTTGCGAGAGAAAAAAGTCAGAGTTGCGTGAAATAAACTCGGAAAAAAGAGAAAAGTCGGACTTAGGCAAACATTTCTATGGCGGAAACGGGCTTTCATACGAATCTTCTCCTCGCCCCTCGCCGTTTTCTACCCGTTCCACCATTTTTTCATTCTGCAGCGTCTTCTGTGTTTTACCAGTCCAGAGCGTGCCAGAGTTTAGCGGGTGGTGCGTCTGTAATAAGAATCCGTGGGGAAACACAATGCTCCGTGTGTGGTTAAATGGACTAAAAAGATTTTTTGCATTTGAATTACTTGAGTTTTCGAGGAATCGTTTCAGCCCTGCCTGTGTGGTAACAGTTTAATGTGATATCATGATAGTAAGAAGAACAAATATGTGACAGATTTTCAGGTGGCCTATAGGATGAGGCCTAACATATACTAGCCTCTTAGCAAATGTCTGCTTAAGCTACATTACAAGGCAGCATAACAGAATCAGAGGAAAACCCTATCTACCGTCCACCACTTACATGACCAATGATTGGCTGGTGTCACTGTGATTGACAGTGGGGTCCACAGCTACCGTGCTCCCTACATCCTGTTCTATAGTACAGTCATTTACAGCTACTTGGATAAAAATGGTAAGCATTCTGAAAGAAAGTTCATTTACCTCAGTTTTTTGCCATCAGTTTTTATCTATGCAATGTACTATTGTTCATTTTTATAGCTAGCAGCATATTATACAGAATCATAAGCATAAGTCTATTTAAGATTGTTTAACAATTCAGTACGGTTTGAGGCATGCAGCAGTTTACACAATGCTGATCTGGCAGCAATAGCTTTACTTAATTGTTAGAGACATTAGATTCATAGCTCCGAAGCAAAACTAAAAAGGCAAACCTCGATCAGAGACCAAACATCTTTTCGGCTGATGGACTCGATCCGGGGTAAGAGGGATAATTGCGCAAATTTCCTTTTTAGCCCGATGATTGCTTCAAGGCAAGGCGAATCAATTAGTTTTGAGAGGAGGCTGATTTCTTACAGAGCACTGTGTGTATACACTGTCTTTACATATTTACTCAAGTGAGATTAAAAAGTAATCCCTATTAGAATTGATTTCCTTTTTTTTTTCAAACTGCTCCTCAACACATTTTACATAAAACATAGATGGAATCGGTACCATTTAAAGCTGATGTACCACACGAGAAATGCACAATAGCTTTACAACCACACACTTTTCAATTTTGTCTGTTCGCACCAGGATGTTTTTAGATTGCAGACTCACCTGTGTGTCTGTCACCTGTCATATACTTGCACACACATGACTCCAGTATGAGACACTATTACCTACATTCATGTGGTGCGTTCCAGTAAAAGTTGGTGTAATAATTTCTATTTGTACAGCTGCTACATAAATCTCAGCTAATTCACTGGAAGAATGTGTGAAAGGACACCATTTGATGATCGGAGCTTCAAAGGAGCATCAGGCAAAGACTAATTAAAATTTGTCAAGATTAAGTCTTGATGGTTAAGTACGTGGGTTCAAGAACACTTGAAATATTTTGAGCCGGTCCCTATTCCCGCTCACATACACAAAGCTAGACCTGAGTACACCTAGATTTATCATGCTAAGCAAAGACAGCATTTGCACGTACTTTATGGCATCACTTTCAAGCACAATCAGCCAATCAACTGCTTCAAGCCATGTTATAACACTACAAATATGCACAATTCAGCCGTTAGTAAGTAATAAGAATGGTCATGAACGCCTTTGCTGTCCTGTTTTTATTGTATACCCACGTCATCCACACAGCTTAAAGCTTTATACAAACTGCTTTTCGCATGCCTGTCCAGGAGCTACGCTGCTAATTCCGCATCCAACTTCTTCTTCTTTACCTGTAATAAATAACACCGCCTTGGAAAAGCGATGCTTCTTGTTGTTAAGTTTTTACACGGCGCAGAGTGTTTTTTTATTGTATCTGCCTACGCCGGTTTCAGACTGAGATCGTGGTGGAGTGAAGAAGCACTGGGGATTGTCTATAAAATAACTGACAAGACGGCCATCTACAACCAAAGCAGGTTTTCTCAGCCGTGTAACACGCTTGTGCTGAGGCCAACGTCTCAAACAATCTTTGACATATTTTCTAGGTTATTTGTCCCGGTATGAAATAAAACAAACTTGTCTACTGCACATTTTAAATAATTTAAAACAATACCAGAAAACTATAGATAAATAACTATTGAAACAAGATATTGTTTTTCATCATAGGTGGGCATCTGCCAACTGCCAACCTACAGTACAGTACATACATACAATACATTAGGAAAATAAAATGGGAGACGACCTCTAAAAAATCATCTATTCCAAAATCACAGATGTGGCTGATGGAGCTTGCTCAATATCTTTCTGGATGAAAGTGATTGAAGATTAAAACTACAGCTTTAGATGAAGAAACTCTGCTAATGCTAATGCATTATATTCTCCGAACCAAACAGTAAGTGGGAGAGAAAGAGAGAGAAATAAAGAGATAGCGAGAAAGAGATGAATGTAAGCATGTGTGTATACATTACTTGGTTTTATAGCCTGTCATGAGGCATACACTTAATGAGCAGCAAAAAGATATTTATAGGTGGACTGATGTGTCTGGTTTCTGTGGGGACTTGCAGTGAACGTAACTCCCTCATTAGTAGATGTTACAGTTGTTACAGGAGAGATAGAGGATGCTTCTACTTCTAACTGATGCAATAAGCGCAGGGAGGCAGCCATAAAACTCATAATTACATTAGCTTTGAGCAGTAAGCACAATCAGGAATTCTCCCACAGTGGATTATAAAGCAATGTGATCCTGCTTGGTATGGTTCCAGTGCTTTAAAGTCCTCTTTCCCCTTGATTCTGCCTACATACACCAGTGCTCTTCTGGTTGTAGCGTCACACTGGGCCAGAAGCAGAGCCTGAGGACATATTCTAATTTAATAGTGCTCTAAAGCACTCAGAAACTTTCACCAGTGAAGTATTTCTCTGAATAAGGAGCATGAAAACTGACAAATTATTTGAATATACGTTATTTCCTTTGTTTGGAACAAGCTATGAATAAGTTACATATTTAAAAACTACAAATTCAATATAACAAATTAGAAATTAGCACCTCAAGCAGAAAAATGTTTACTGTTCTACTCACATTTTTTGATGGTGATGGTAAACACATGCCCAACTGTTTAGCCTACACACTAGCTAATTACTAGCTGTGCTATTTATTTATAGGGATTTTGGTTACTCTGCTTTAGATACATTCCACTTCTCCCTGAGCAGCTGGAAAAAAGGTAGTTCAGTGTTTACATTTTTGTACTTCTGATTGTAAACTCATGGGTTTGATTCCCAGCATTGCCAAGTTGCCACTGCTGGATCCCTTGATCAAGACACTTAAATGCTTAGTTGTATAAATAAGATCATTGTAATTCGAACTGAAAAAGGTTTGTCTGCCAAATGCTGTATATGTATAGTTTAACTACAGTCTATAGTTAACTGATGACACAAAAGTGTGTGTTACACTACAGCACTGATACATGACTCGCAAATACTATTTAGATAGAACACATTATAAATATATAATATATAATATACGGTATACATGAAAAGAAACCATAATGCAATGCATAGCAGTGCATCTGCATTGTTTGTAACATACTGCTCAGGATGAAAGATCTCTTTTAATGACAGAGATGGCATTGTCTATTTATTTTGTAGATTACCTCCATAACAAACATGTCCCCCCAAAACCATGGCACCAATTAGAGTGAAGAAAACCCACAAAAGAATTGAGGCTGGAAAGTTGGGTCTTTTGGGGTTAATGAGAAGCAGATGGTGTAAAGCTTATGTGTTCATGCTGAAGAAATAGAAATACAGGATATATCAGGATATTTACAAGCATGTCAGTTTGCCCAGGGCTTCTATTATTATTATTATTATTATTATTATTATTATTATTATCAGAGATATTTTCATATCTCTAGAAAGTCAGTGACATGACGGATTTAGCTGGGAATAAAGTGACAGATCCTTTGGTAATTATTACATTACCACGTACATTTCCTCATGCAAATATAAATCCTGTCCGAATAGTCCTTTAATCCCACAATCATTCACTCATAAAACATGAAGCATTCATAGAGTTATGCAAATAGACAACTCTAGTGCAAATATCACATCTGTTTGCTGGGAAGATTCATCTCAAACACTGAACACTTAACCGGAATCAGGGTAATGCTTTAGAAAAATACATTTTTACAAAACCAATCCTGAATATCAGCTTTCTATTTGTCCAATCCAATCAAACCCTCTGTAAATTTGATCGAAAAATTAAAAACAATACAAGCTCTTTTCTTTTTTGTATGCGTGTGTGTACCGAAGACTTGGTAGACTTGGTGCAATCATGCCATCATGTTGTAAAATTTCACCAGCCAGCTTACATTGCAAGGCAACTGGGTAATTTCTCAGCAAATTACCCTGCTGGCTTTTACAGGCAGGAAAGCGTGGCAACTGTAATGTTCTTGGAAATATCGCCGTGCGCTTCTATAGCTGGCAGCTACACTAAAATGAACCCTGCTGTAATTGATGAATATATTAAAATGACCTGTACGCGGAACGCCATTAAGCCCCGGCAAACCTGCTGCCACACACGAATGCACATTTCTCAGGCTGCAGTGCAGTTTGAAAACATTAATTGTAAGTCAAGACTTTAGCTCGTCAGATGCAAAATTGTCTGTTGAAGCCCGGAAAAGCCTGATAAGCAAGCGGACCTTTTCTTTTAGTCAAAAAGGAGGCAATACACACTCACTCACTTAAATACATACACACATAATGGGGGGGTGGGGGGAATTCCATCAATTTTCATTCTCGGTTTGTCAGTGTGTAGGCCTATGCATTAAAATGTGTGCGTGCAAACATTAGACATGGAGAAGAAGTAAGACACCGGCGCATTTGCTTTTTCTTGTATAATAAAGCTATTAACTCGCTATCAGCTGGGCTGCAGCAGCCGTGCACACCTGTGATATATAGACACACTTCCCTTGCAGCTACTGCTCTGTGCTTATCACACACCTTATCTCTACCGACAGTTAGTTAAGAGCAGAATGTAGCCACAGATTACTCAGCTTTGTGAGATGAGGAGCTCAGGTGTGGCTCTTCCCAAGGGTCATCATCACTGAGTTTCAAATAAGGCCCATAACCACCAGGCCAAACTGCAGGGACCAGAATCCCACCTCACTTCAAATAGGCGATAAGAGCTTAAAGCATTACGCTCTACAAAAAAAAGTTTGCCACAGATAACAAGTGTAGAGAGTGGGGAAAAAAAAGTGAAATAGCTGATCATTTTAAACGATATCATTTTAGTCAAATATTAAGTGAACACCAACAGTTCCTATGGGCACCACAGCCAGCTACAGGGGTGCAGGTAATGCCAAACTACCAAACTACCAATCCTACCTGGTCTTATACCTTTGCTGTGTGTGTACCTGCCCATAACACTATATCCTATTTCCAAAAATACACTCTTCTGGCCAAAAGTATGTGGACATCTGACCATTGCACTATCCATGACAATTGTGCTCATTGTATATAATCATCTTTCTGTATACTGTTTATTTATATAATATTATGTATTTTATATTATTCATACACCTGTCATTATTTATATCTATCATAGATTAGAGCCTTACCAACCTGTACATATGTAAATATTTTACACTGCACTAATGCACTTCTGATTAGATACTATCTTTATTTCATTGCCTTGTACCATAACTTGTGCAATAACAAAGTTCAATCTAATTGAACCTAATCTAATTGCACATACACTATATGGACTATATAGACACTATATGCACATACACTATGTGGACTATATGGACACTATATGCACATACACTATATGGGGACACTTGGGCTTTTCCCCAAACTGTTACCACAAAGTTGGAGGCACACGATTGTGTAGGATGTCTTCAGATGCCAAAGCATTACAATTATAATTCACTTGAACTAGGAGACCTAAACCTGTTCCAGCATGACAATGCACCTGTGTACAATGCAAGCTCCATGATATAAATGGTTTGGTAGGAAAAACCTTAGACTGAAATAGAGCTCTGACCTCAACCCCACTGAACACCTTTGGGAGGAATTGGAACCTGACAATATTAACACCCTTGTGGCAAAAACAAAAATATCCACAAATACACTTTAAAATCTAGTGGGAAATCTTCCAAGAAGAGTAGAGATTACCATAACAGGAAAGAGGGACTAAATGTGGAATGAGAAGTTGGTGTCCACAAACTTTTATTCATATATTGTATATTCTGGCTTTTTCCAAACTATTGCCACAAAGCACAAACTTGTCTAGGACGTCTCCTATGCGGTAGCATTACTGATATTAAATGGCCCTTAACAGTTTTATCAGGACAGAAACCATAATTTATAATTCATACAAAATATAGTTATATAGCCAAGGCGGATGTGTGAGAATGCAAATGGCCTGCACAGACCCTGAACATGGAGTGAAACAATATATATGCCAGACTTTCCCATCTAGATATTTTCTCTTGTACAGCAGAGGCTCCCCTCTGGGCAAATACAGTATATATATACTTAGCACATATATGAAAAAAATAAGTGGTTAAAATGTTTAATAATGATAAAATAATATAAAGATTATTAGACACATTGATCAAATCACACAATAAAAAAAAAATAGCATGGAATAATGTATACAGTATCAAACTGTCAAATGTGGATATTTGAATTTATGAATCAGCTTCAGCCGCATAAACAAGCACCTGCGAGTCTCTCACATACCATATACATACATTATACCCCAGGTTACCTGGTGCAGGTATTGTAGTATTTAATCAAAAAGCAAATAATTTAACATGCTTACAGTAAGTTACAATGAGACAATAAACACAGTGACATTGCAGCACTGATGGACAGCTTTTTATTGATTTCAAACTGAAAGGCAACTTTATTGTATCTGTAGTTCATGGACAAACATTTTGTCGAATCTGGCATGATTTAGTGTTGAAATAAAATTATGTAATGACTTCAGTAATGAAATCATGTCTTGGAGAATCCCAGATACATGGTTTACCTGTTCAAGCCTCTACATCCAGGTCAACACTTCATGCCATTTCCTTTAAAAATTCTTTAATTTCAGTTGAGGCACCAATTAGCTGATAAAGATTTGACAAATGTACAAATTTATGTTGACACTATTATGTGTTCCCCGAGTTTGCAATAATTCTTTTCATTGCTTACTGTGGCAAAACCCAAAAACGCGAAACCATGAATGAATCGAATATTACAAACGAAAATGGCAAAATCAGGCCATATAACCAATAGCTCATCATGGAAATCATTGCTAATTGGCTAATTCGGTGCACATCAGACCGAAAGACTGCAAAAACTTAAAATCTTGCAGACGTTTACGGTAAACGGGAATCTGAGACTAAATCAATCTACTGATGCTTATTTGTATCAAAAGAATGTATATGATGTTATTTTTTATATGTGGTGAATGTTGTGCAGATTTAATATCACTGTGAGAACAATGAAAGGAAGCTTAGCTATTCTGAAGAAATACTTCAGACGTGAACTTGCTATCGCTAAGCTAGCTGGATGTGAAGGGCTAATCAGATGTTCAGTATGGACCTACACTCTCCATTTTGGGTGTAGATGCTATTCTGATTTTCGTTGTGTCTCTGATTTGAGATTGTGCCTTTGATTTGCTGTTTTGTTTCTTTGATGTGTTTCTGATTTGCTGTTGTGTTTCTTGAGGTGTTTCGGATTGGCTGTTGTGTTCCTGTAGGTGTTTCTGATTGGCTGTTGTGTCTGATTTGCTTTTTATTACCTGTGGACACCTGATTTTTCCAATCATATGTGGCTCCACCCCAAACTGTTAACACACACTAGGAGACCAAATCTGTTCCTATGACAATGTCCTTGTGAACAAAGCCAGCTTCATGAAGATATGGTTTACATGGATTAAAGATCTCTGTCCTTAACCCTACTGAACACCTTGGGGATGAATTGGAACGCTGACTGCACCCCAGGCCTCCTTACTCACATCAGTACCTGACTTTACTAATCCTTTGCCGTTATGTCTGATTTCTGATCTCTGATTTGCCTTTGTGTATGATTTGCTGTTGTGCCTCTGATTTATTTTTTGTTGTGTCTTCAGTTAGCTGCTGCACTTTTTTTTATGTGTTATGCCCTCACTACATTTTGCTATACTTATTGATGATACAAACTGCAAATCAATATGCTTCAGGCTGGTGAAAAGCTAGACTCAGATTTTCCCTGCACCAGGCATAAGACTGTACAGAGGTGAAACTGATGAATAAGGAATTTGTGTACGCTTGTTTTATGGTCAAGATTTGACTGTGTACAACTTTGATAAATAAGAGCCATTCTCTCTAAGAGCATGCAAATTGTGGTCGGGGCTTCGAAGTTTATCCGCCACACGATGATTCATAGTCTGCTATCTTTAAGCTAAATAAAACATTATTCATTATGCCGACAAATATGCCCAAAGGGTAAATGCAATTCAAAATAGAAGTAACACGCATTTCCTTTCTTTATCTGAGCGAGATGAATGCACAAACACTTTCTCATAAACACTGCTGAATGCATTAACGCCACTGTTGTCTGTGGGCTTCGTCTTTGACCTTGCGGCGAATGGGTTTCTAGAGAGTTTTGTGAAAGCCTGCTGGAGGCAAAACTGAGAGGGAGAGAGAAAGAGAGACAGAGATAAAAAAAAATAATAATACAAACGAGTGAGTAGATGGAAAAGAGACGGGGAAAAGAAGAAGCTGTAATTTAATAGATGCTGCTGTAGGAAAGAAGACAAAGCGTAAAGGGAGGTAAAAGGAGATACATGAAGAGGAGCGAGACGGTATATGGAGAAGGAATAATGTCAGAGAGGTGCAAGGGGAGGGTTGCTGCGAAAGCCTGATTTATTTTGCGCATATCTGTAAAGAAGCTTCCATCTGGCAGAGCACAAAACCATCAACACTGTAATTAAAATGCAATTACCACCTCTCTGCTCCACCAGCCACACTGTAATCCCAGAGAAGTCATTCCATCTGTGTCTTCTCTCTCTCTCTCTCTCTCTCTCTCTCTCTCTCTCTCTCTCTCTCTCTCTCTCTCAATACACACACCTTATCATCTTCTCCTTCCTTTCTCTACATGAAGATAAACTTCAGTCACAGACAAATTCAAAGCCAACAGTTATTGTCACCTTCATACCAATTTTCCTTCAGTATACCTTTATGAAAAAAATAAAAAATCAACAGGCGTTATTTAGACTTTACAGTGGACTATGCAAAATCAAAATTCTAGAAAACTTACATTTTCATGGCAAAAATCAGCTAACGACACTTTGTGTTGGTGTACGGGGGGTTATTTCAATTAATTTGAATGAAACCACTGATTTGCCAACAATTAATGTACATGGCTTAATTTATTAATTGTGCTTTTGAACAATTAATAGTTAGATGTTGTGGAATGAATGTACATTATACCTGCACTTGTAAACATTAATTTCCTTGCCAATCACATCGCTCTTTTAAAAACCTTCACATCTCATTGTACTGAAAAAAATAAAAATGTAAACTCCTCTGTCCCAAATACTTTCCTGTGCTGATAAACTCACAAAGTACCGCCAATGTTACAAAGGACTAATAACCGGGACTCCTTCCATAACCGTTAAATAAATGTCTCCTAAAAAAAACTCAACAAATCAACCACTGTAGGTTTTACTTTGATGACATGGAGCCTCCAAATGTGTGGGAGATGTTATAATAGAAATGAATTACAACAAGCACTTTATTATTAACCTGTTTTTCATGTAACAGTTGATATTGACCAATCAGATTTAAACATTTGAGCAACCGTACTTTGGTGAAGGTTAAAGGGTATTCCTTCAAGTTGTAGATCAGCTGTTAAGATGTTAGACTTAGGATCAGAAGGTTGTTTGTTCACATCCTGGTGCTGCCACTGCTGGGGCCTTAACCCTAACCCAGCCCTCAACACTCAAGTGCTCAGTTATATACTGTAAATAAGATAATTTGGGGTCTGCAATATGCCATAAAAATACTTCTTACAAGTGGGTAGAGTATAGAGCAGTATCTACTTTGCACTGTTCCTCTTCTTATACTGTTTTGTCTGTGGTGTTCTGTCATCTGACATACTGTCGTAATTCCCCATAGACACCTGTCGAAAAAGACCCCAGTGCTGTCTACAAAGCAAGTCTGAAATGCATTCTGTTTATGTGTATGCTGTGTATGCATATTTCACAGACTTAAAAAAAAACCTTTCGGTTATTTGTAATGACGTGTTTTTGAAGAAATTATATTTAGCTTTTCCTATATGAAAATTCCCAGTACTGAGTAAAATTTTATAAAAAAAATAAATAAATACCATATTAGGCTGTAACTGTCATTTCATCCACATAGTATAAACAAATTTGTATGCTTTATTGATGATTTATTGTGTTTGTGTCCTTACTTACAATATGGTGCATACAGACACTCATAAACCTGGCACATACAAAGAACTAACAAACTAGCATTACATTCATACTGATCAGAATTTGATTTGATGTAAAACATAAAAAAAAAAAAAGTGCTTTTAAAATGCTTTTCTTACTTTAAAACTCTATATGAACAAAAGATTGTGGACATCTGACCATTAGATTTGTATGTTCTTTATGAACATCTCATTTCACATTCAGTTCCTATTTCCTGTGATAATAACCTCCACTCTTCTGGGAAGATGTTCCACTAGATTTTGAATTGTGCTTATGAATATATTTTCCTTATTTTGTCACAAGATAAAGTGAGAGTAAAATAAAGTCAGATACTTTTGTAAGGTGTAAGGCCTGGGGTGCAGTCAGTGTTCCAATTTATCCGAATAAGGAGCTCTTCAGCAGGCCACTCGAGGTCTTCCACACTAATCCATGAAAAAAAAAATTTCTTCATGCATTGTGTACAGGGGTACAGTCATGCTGGAGAACAAGTGTGTGTCTCCTAGCTCAAGTGAAGAGAAAATTCAATGCTACCACATCCAATGTCACTCCAATGATATAACTGTGTGCCTCCAACTTTGTGGTAAGAGTTTGGGGAAGAACCACATATGGTTGGAAATGTCAGGTTTCCCAAGACAGTTACAATACAGTAGCCTTTGACTTATAATGTAGATGTGTTCTGATTAACCAAATTGTAACTTGAAAATAAGTTGAGACGTGGCCTAGCCTACTTAGGAGTCTTGAAGAATGGGGATCAGTATGGGGTAGTATACTGTAATTTGTTAATAATTTAAAACAGAGAAATTGACACTACCGTTTTATATACTCTAGACAGTATATATGTATGTGGCGGGCGCATGGACAAGTGCCATTTCATCGTAACTCAGGGACCATCTGTACTTTTTTCCATATAGTGTATCACTTACTGTGCGTTCGCAGGAATACAGTCCTTGACAATGTAAAGTTAATGAGACTCATAATAAAAGCTTAAGTAGGAGCAGTGAGTCTGAGGAGGTCCATACAGAGAAGCAACAGGTTTGTCTAAGTAAGTGTTCAGTGATTAATATGAAGCATTCGTGTGAGTTTTTGGATGTATGGGGCAGAAAGACGTGTGTAATTCCTTTTATTCATTTGAAACATTAAAAATAGTAAAGGACAAACATTTTATTCCACCAACTGGTCCTGGGAATTTACGTTGTTGTTATCGTGAACAATGATGATCTTCAATATAAATTTCAAAAATATAAAAGCTGTCTAAATCTATAATTAAAATAGATTAGTTTCACAGTTCTAGCATACAGAGACCAGAAAGATTGTCATTAATAACTCACACACACACACACACACACACACACACACACACACACACACACACACACACACATGCAAATACAGCCAGTGAAACAAGAGATTTAAGGAAGACAGAACACAGGAAACGAGATAACAATAGAAGAAACCAGATTTAGCTGCAATAGAGACAAGTTAGAAGGTCACTCATGAAACGAGAGACCTTGTTGAGAACAGTGACGAGCGACACAAAAAGAGAGTTTCTGCTAAGCACCCCTTATAATGCAGTATTCAATGTTCAAAATGTTCATACACGATCACGGAAAGCAGTTGGATTTACAAATTATGAGGCAATCTAGAATCTAAATAATCTATAGCCCTAATAAAAAAAAAAGCATAAAATATACAACATGTCATAGCTCGCAATTCTTATGTGATTTATGCACCAACATGAAATGGAAAAAAAAGACATATTGGCTAAACCTAAACCAACCTAGAAACTTCAAAGTGTTCTAATAACAAGAGTTTCATTTAATTTGCTCTCGGCATTAGACGCCAGCTGAGGTGTGTGTTGTGCTTTTGAGATAGATATATCGTGAGGGCAGATTGCAATTTCCATTTGGCCGGCTGCACAGGCATGGAGAAGGGATGAGAATCGGAGGCAGACTAAAGCCACTGGGGTTAAGCACAATTGTTGTTGCAGAAAAAAAGGACATTATTAGAAATGGTTTTGAGGCCGTGGGCGGCCTCTTGGAATGGCCTGTCGGTTCTCGATGATTTCCTCCGGCTTGTTTCACAGCGCTCCATCACTGAAGGCTGGCCCCTACACCCGCTCTAAATAAGATGGAGACTTTAAGCAGGACTGCCGACTGATGGATAGCGACAACACCAAAGTGAACTATACGTTAAAGTTAACTGAAAGGCTGCGATTGAGAATAATGCGGGTAAGACTAAGCATGCATGTGAGCTTTTCATCATGCTTTTGTGCACACGTCAAAATCGCTTGAAGTTGAGACAGAGAATGATGATACCCTGCTAATTTAAGGGGAAGGTGATGCTGTACTCAGCGTTGTGAGGAAATGCAGCGTCTGCAATCCTCATTGGAAGTGAGAATCTTTAGGTTACCCTGACCTGAGAAGCCACATTACTAACAGCTTCTCTAGTTCTGTTCTGTGAAACATCTAAAACGAACTTTATGACAGTCCGCAGCACAGCATAATGAAGGACAGTTAACATTTTGCCAGTAGACTTCTCAAATAAACAGCTCAATTTACATTTTTTCTTAAATTCTGATTTCAAGTGGCTGACAATTACATAACAAAAAAGCTGAAGAAAGACCCTCTTGACTTTGGTTAATTTCAGGGAGACAATGTTGTACTCCAGGCTTTGGCTGATTACTAGGTTGATTAGGAATGAAGAGAGACAGAGAAAGAACACAGTGTTATCTCGCCAAATCTCATTCGCTCAGAGCGAAATGATGGAGACCAATGTTCCCAACACTCCAACACCTTATCAACCTCGCTAACAACCTGGAGTCTGACTTCGCTGCTGCTGCCAGTAAAGCAGCCGGCATTTGAAAACAAAACTGACAGGAATCATAATATGTCATGCTAACAGCTTATCATTATAATAAGCTCTGCAACACCATGACATATTTTAATGTTTAATCCAAAACAAAATCGGGTGAAAAATTGTGCAACTCTGCTGCAACATGGCAGCCAGGCTAAAACACAAGCAAGCCAAACTATTCTTACCTACTTTGTCACAATTCTCAGGACAAAATGAATAATCTGCCAACAGTTCTGTCTAACACTTTACCAGGAGAATAGCTCAGATCTGATGAAGTAGCTGACAGTGTAAGTGGAGACAGTAAAGAGATGGAAATGGATCAAGCCCAGTGCCTGAAGTGAACATTCCATCTCAAGCAGTACTCCAGCAACCTCTGCCTATACCATTTATCAGCGGGAGATCCTCTTTCTCAGATTAAAAGGCCTTTCTAGTGTGTCTGCAGGCCAGAACCTTCATCTCCCCATCGCTCTCACCACCACATACCTTCAACCTCACCCAACTTCATTCAACACCCCTGCCATCTAAATCATTCTTATTGGCCCATAATTCTCCCAGCCAGCAGTGGAACTGGAGAGCCTGCATGCTTTGCTACTTTTGATGTTTTTATGGTACTGACTCCAAATTCTTTATAGTTTCGTAAATAATCCCAGAGCAGTTATGCAATGAATTAATCGTCCTAAACAAACAACAACAACAAAAAGTTTTCCCTATAGAACATTTTGTGGATTTTATTGGAACAGTTTAAGTTAAATCCATGGGGGTTGTAGCTCACAAAACAAAAGAATCACTCAATTAAAAGCTAATGGTCTATTCAACCCTTACAGATAAGGTTAATATTCAAATGTAATCCAAATTGAATGTCCCAATTTGAAATTAGACTGCACTTTCTTTTTTGATAAATCTTCAAAGGGAGGGGTCATGATTTCTCAAATAGGGTAAGAATAGATAGACTACCTTTTAGACCGAGTAAATTTAAAATGACAAAAAAATAAAAATAAAGTTTAATTTGGTTTTAGTTTGTGTTGAAAAAACCTCCTCAGTGAAGTTCACAGAAATGAAGAAGCCACAAAGGGTAAAGAATAGATAATTATCCAAAAGATCAGATTCGGGGTATCTTTTTTTAATAAATCAATTAAGTTCATTAAGCACTGGTAATGAGAAAATATTATTCAGTAAAAATATCAGTTTGAATGTTTCAAGGATAAATTAGCTCTTATCTGTTCAGCTTTTTACAGCCTGTATCGATTAAAGGCATGAGGCCAATGATTCTGTATCAGAATGATAGATAATTATGGAACCAGGAAAGCAAACTAAAACCTCTCCTCTAAATCGACACCATTCTGCACCATGGAAAAAACAAGTGAGAAAGGACTTGTGGTGAGATGATCATTTCGTTCTGAAATAAAAGACTGAAAGCAGTCACTAAAGGTCCTGGTCTGGCAATGCCTGTGTGTCTGAGCCATTGATCTGTTTACTAATAACAAATGGAAGCAGCACACTGCCTCTTGGCTTTCTGGCCAGCCAGCCTATTGAATAATCAATAGAGTATTTGTTCATTTTGGGCTATAAAGAGATTCTAATTCTGATCTGAGGGATACTGAAGACAAGAGAAAGCTGAACCCTTTAGCAAAAAAAATACCAGCTTCTGGGAATGCACTGCTAAACCAATGGCCAGGAAAGAGACTGACAATGTTTACAGGCAGAGGTGTAGGACAAGAGTCAACGCCCTTTAAAATGTAGCTAAGCTTCATTGATGTATCTGCGGCACATTCGAGATAATCCGAAAATCCTATATCGAAATACCTTTTGTAGTGTTCATAGCATGATTTGGATATACAATTAAATTAGATCTTTATCTTTGGTTACAGATGCATAACAGTTTTAATGAAAAGCCGATGGATTTGTTATGCTGTGTAGACGTTTTGCTGGCAGGATAGTTCCCTTAAAGCAAATCGATACAAGGTTATTCTGACTCATCACCTTCATCTGATGATGAAACCTTTCTTTCCTGATAGGATTGCTCTCTTTTAAGATAACAGTGTGCCTATCCACAGGAACACGAAGACACACGAGGAGTGAATAATTTGACGAGTAACGTAATTATGTAAATCGGACGTGATCTTCACAGTCACCAGATGTCAACCCGATCGAACGCTAGTGAGATTTTGCATGAAAGTGCTACACAGCATTTCTACCAGCTTCAAGAGATAAGGTTCACTGGCTCTGTTCTGGTGGCACAAAAGGGAACAATATCCTAAAACAGGATATGCTGCATATTTCATACAATTATGACCTTTCAATAACTGAAATGTCTTAAACATTGCCAACTAAATAATTTAACTAACAAATATGTAAAGTATTTACAGAAAAATCAACTAAGTGTGAGTAAAGTGTAGTAAAATAGTCAAAAGGAGAATGACTAGTAGTGGGGAAAACATTTACAGGGTCTGGAAAGGAAAAGAGAAAAGCAGGTTGTTGAAGTGATAGAGACATTGATTTACAGAGTGTGACTTTTTCCCCAACATCCACCTCCAGCATCCATCTGCACAACGCCCTGGCCATCAACACACCCTTCCATAATAACAACCCCTCCCCCCCTCCCCTTTCTCTCTTCACTCACCCCAGTCTGCTTCATAACATCTGGACAAGTTTCATACAAGGCCAACCGGATGCCAACTTGCCTAATAGCTTATGGAGTCAATTATAAAAAGGAAAATGTAGCGGCATAATTGTTAATGGCGCCATCTGGATAATGGCACTTTTCAGGAAAAAGATTCCTTACCTGGTCACCAGGGACACTCCGTTACTGCCGCATCCGAAAGCAATGGAGAAGAACCAACACAGGAACAGTTTCTCATACCTAATGAAGTTTTCCTTTTGCAGATCTCGCTGAGTGATAATGGGTAAAGTGTGTGCTTATGTGTTTTTTTAGCAGCTAAGAAGTCCTTCTCAATCTTTATTCCCATGCAAAAGCTTCTGGGGGCAGTCAGCAAATTAATTGCTGCTTTCTATCTAATGGGTTATAACAAATGTTCTCCAGAGCTGCGTCTTTTCAAATATTATTCTCTCTCCCTTCTTTTTCTTTCTTCCTGTTCTGCCGTACAAAATTGCCAGGGGAAAACTTCTCTGTCATAACTATTAATTACTGCAGCACTTTTCCAAAGCAATCCAAGTTTATACTGTGAATTTTTTTTTTCACTTTTATGGTAAATCCTATACAGCGTACATTGAAGAAGTGTGAAGGAGTGTTTGTGTATGTGTCTCTTGCTATCAAGACTTGCCAGAAACCACAGAGTGTGAAGGAGACAACGGGAATGCAAAAGGAGGAGACAGACAAGGACTCCTTAGAGAAACGATGGGTAAAGTGGGTGTGTGTGTGTGTGTGCGTGTGTGTGTGTGTGTGTGTGTGTGTGTGTGTGTGTGTGTGTGTGTGTGTGTGTGTGTGTGTGTGTGTGTGTGTGTGTAAGACAGACAGGGAAACTTGAGAGGAGAGATGGGAGCTCAGAAAAGGAAGAGGTGGGCAGATTGAAAAACACATTTACTTCTTTCGGCACACCCGCTCACGAATTCCTAGTGCCATGAAGGACAACAGTGCAAAGGTATGATTCCGAATAATGAGTTTTGAGGGAATGTAAACGATTATGTGTTTGTCTTATAATGAAAAACTCATCATTCTTTTACTATATCTCCAAAAGTATATGGACACCAGACCATGACACCCATATGCCCTTGTTGAACACTAAGACATGGCATTAATATAAAAAATATATGGCATTAATATTAAGCTTATTCTCCTCTTTGCTCTAAGGACAGCCTCCACTCTTCTGGGAAAGTTTTCCGCTAGAGTTTGGAATGTTGATGTGGGAATTTGTGCAATGTGGTTGGGTGAAAGGGTCTGCTGCACAGTCTGCATTTTAATTCATCCAGTGATATTGAACATCAGGAATTTGTGCAGGTCAGAGTTCTGTGACCTGCAGGGTTCTTGCACATAAACATTGCCAACTCAAGCCTTCATGGACCTCAAATCATAATGCTACAACAAACAAAGACATTCTAGACAAGTGATCACTTTCCATAACATAAAGTGTTTTGGAAAGTGTCCAGTCAAGGTCATACTGGCAGTGTTTATAGAAAGAAATGCACAATATCCAGCAATATAATCAGCAATGGCTCAGCTTCCATATTGGATCTTCCAGGCAGCCTTGAAATTATCTTTTTTTGTTTTACTATGGCAGTGTTTAAGATTCCTTCCACATGCCATACATTAAATAAAACCCAGACCTACAAAGAATTAAGTATAAACCTGGCAGAGCAAATCTGAAAGCATTTTTTTTATCTATACATATTAGGTTTTGAAAAAAAAAAAGCCTTGACACCAGACATATTTGTAAAGCCATGTATGCCCTTGTACCTTGAACAGAAGCAGCAGCCATCCACCACTCGCTGAAACCAATGTGTGTCTGATTTGTTATGGTCCGACAGGGAAAGGGTTAAAGAAATAAGCGGCCGTGCTAACAGCCACCTAACAAATGGCGAACACGTTATATGGACCATGAAATGAACACTCAGGCTATGTGAATGTAGAAGGCCTTTCAGCACCACGGTCAGCAACAATGAGCCTGTAACACCTCACTGCCTGAGCAATGGTATTCACGAGACAGACACAGAGGGAAAAGAGGCTATGCTTGGATTTCAAAGAAGGAATGTACAGGAGAAACTGCTCCATTATAACTAGCTTCGAGCTTAATAACACATTGTTGACAGAATAGAAGCAGTGGCTGAGCAGTAGTGTACAAGAATTAAGTGAAATTGATGCATCCTGGACGTAAAATGGCAGTGATGGCATGCCAATAATACATCTAAATTACTGATAATGGAATGTGTTTGATACAGTTACAAAATATAAAAACAAGCTTTCAAAACCATGTGTTAAAATGCAAAACTGTATACGCTAGACACTAGTCTTCCAAGGGACTCTCATTTATCGTTTTTCATAAAGCATAGGCATACGCAATAGGCATGACAGAAGAATACATGAGGAGTGGCTTGTCTTCGTACAAAACCCACACCTAAATGACTCGAGGGCACACAATACAATATATATCTATGTGCAACAGCAATAACAAACGCAACAGGGTATTCACTGCTACTCCACCTAATTAGCATTCCCAAACCAAAATGCCAAGCAGACCATATTTTACTTTAATAGGTTCACCATTTTGCACAAGCACATGCCTTTGCAGTCCTTTCTATCGAAATCGAACAGTATCTGTCTGAGAAAAAAACGATTTGTGCCGTACAGAAAAAATTTTTAACATAAACTGAATCCTCATTTGACCTCTGTTATCCATTACCAGCACACTGCATAAAACGACAGCACCTGAAAACATCTTGAAATATCCTGAATATAATCCAGTTTGTTTAGTATTTCTACTTATCTGATCAACAATTTTAAATAATTAAAAGACATTTGTACCCATTTTAATCTGGATATAATCCATCTTCATTTGAGAATACAATCATTTGGATTTTACAAAACGTTTCATATGGATTTTCGCAGAAAAAAGAAAACATTTATATTTAAAGTCTATCCCCATATCCACACATTCACACACCGGGATCATTTAAAAGATGAGAGAAAAGTGGAAATCCAGAGGAAACCCTCACAAGCATGCATAGAAACTCCACACAGACAGTAACCCGAGTTCTGGAAAGAAGTGGAAACCCCGAAGCTGTGAGAAAACAATGGTACCTGCTGCATCACTCCGCCACCCTTCAGCACCTAGTGAGCAGATTCGTAAGGGAAGAAATTATAAAACTTTACCCGAGTGTCTTGGAGGAAGCTCAAAATGTCAAGAAAAAAAAAAAAAAAAGCATACTGGAGTTTGAGAGCACTCGTAAATCAACAGCGACAGTGACATTAAAAGATTCATTCCATGTGGATGAGGAAAAATCTCTGACAGTAAATAAGCCATTTAAATCACAGCATGTGGGTGTGACCTCGGAGCAGACCTGTACTTCTAAATTAGAAACTACATGTACACTATGAGCCCCGCAGGCTTGTCTGCTCAGCTTAATCATGTTTACCACACAAAACTTCTGGAATAGAAACACTGGACCCACACACACACACACAAGAAAAAACAAGGTGACCGACTGTTATTGAATTTATTCAGCAGGTCTGTCCATGGCTTTGTACCTGTTATTTAAACATTTCTATCATCATCACAATCATTTTTTAAATTACAAAGAAATAGAAGAAACAAGGCTTTTGGAACATTGATTTTTGTTTTTATGTCAAAGAAAATAAAAACATTATTGCATTCTGTTTGTACAAGCTCTGTCATTTAACTCTATAATCAGGTTGACAGCAGCCATGGTAGAAATGGCAAACAGAAATTGCTTCATAAAAAAAAATTTACCCGGTCAAAAATTATACTGACAAACATTTGTGCACACCTGACCATAAGATTTGTATGTGCTTTATGAACATATGAACAAACATTTAGTCCCCAATACTTGTTATAATAACCTCCTCTCTTCTGAAAAGATGTCCCACTAGATTTTGGAGTGTGCTTGTGGAGATTTCTGCTCATGCAGCCAAAATGACTGTAGTGAGGAGGCCTAGGGTTGATTCAGTGTTCCAATTCAATCCAAATGTGTTCAGCAGGTTTGAGGTCAAAGCTCTATAGCAGGCTACGCCAACCCATGTAAACCATATCTTTCTGCTTTGTGCACAGGGGAAGTGTCATGCTGAAGCATGTTCAGGTTTTCTAGTTCAAATGAAGAAAGAAAATGTGATGCCTCCGCATCCAAAGTCATCAGATACAGTTTTGTGCCTTTAACATTGTGGTAAGTTACTTACATCCAAATGAAAAAGCTAAATATTTCCCTCTATATTTAAAGCCTAATCTACAATAGGAAACAAATTCTCACCTTAATAATCAGAATCCCAGGCTCTGTATCCTTGTGTCACTCACAACATTTAAACACAAGGCTCCTGTTACCATTTACATTATAGTTATTCTCTTTCAACCATCTTATTTCCTCCTTTTTCTCTGTTTTTCTCTCTCTCTCTCTATGTATCTATCTAAAAAAAAAGCAGGTTGTCATTTTCCTGAGAAACCAGAAGGCGTGAACCCCTCCGTCCTGAAAATGTTCCCATGCTGGAAAACTTTGCAAAGCACTATGACTGTTACAAAGTATAGACTCCTAACAGTTAAAAAAAATATATATAAAAAAACTTCACACATCAATGATTACACATTTTTCTTTGTTAAACAACACACTTTTTAACCAATTTAATATTAACAGTAGGTAATGTGCCGTGTCCTTGATGCAAGTCCGTGTGTATACGCTATTACTATAGAAATAGTAATGTATTCACATTTACACTATATTATGTAAAAGCCAAAATGTCTGAGTCATGTGGTTATTCAAAAATAATTCACACCTTCTAACCAATCAGATTCAAGAATTCAACTGCATTTTGTAATAAAACTACTCAGCCTACTAATCTGATTGTACAAGAGGGTGTTCCAAGAATTCTTATATTTAGTTTTACAGCAGTTTTCCATTCTAAAGTTTCTATCACTCCACTTGTCTGTGTTTGCCATTCAATTTCTAATAGTTCATTAGAAGGAAACTACATTGTTACTACTCTTAGTATGGGCTGTCAGTCAATCTGTAGATTGTACAGCAACACTTAACCTTCTATCCAGCTGTGACTTTGAGAAGTTTTAGTTGACAGAGCAAAAATGTGTTGTTGGATTTTGACATAGGTCATAATACTCTAATAATACAATACAATTTCTTTCAGCTTCTCCCATTAGGAGTCGCAACAGCGGATCATCCATATTCATGATTCGCATGTTTGATTTGGCACATGTTTTCACGCTGGATGCCCTTCCTAACGCAACCCTCCCCATTTATCCGGGCTTGGGACCGGCACTAAGAGTGCACTGGCTTGTGCAACGCTAATGGCTGGGGTTGGTTCCCTGACCGGGGATCGAACCCAGTCCTCAGCGGTGAGGACCACCAGGGAACCTCTAATAATACAATATATGGACAAATGTTTTTGGACAACTGACTATAAGATTTGTATGTGCTTTTTGAATATCCCATTCCACATTTGCTGTTATAATAACCTCTGCTCTTCTGGGAAGATGTTCCAATAGATTGTGGAGTATGCTTGTGAAGATTTGTAAAGACAGGTATCGATGTGTGGTTGAGCTCTTTAGCAGGCCACCATGCAGGCCATGTACACTATATCTTCATGGAGCTCCAGTGAGATTGTCATGCTGGAACAGGTTTGGGTCTTCCAACTAAAGTGAAAGAAAATATTTGATGCTGTTGCATCCAAAGACATCTTAGACAATTGTGTGCCTCCAACTTTGTGGTAACAATTTAGTGAAGAACCACATACTTCTGGAATAATCAGGTGTCCCAGTACTTTTGTCCATATAATGTATGTTCTTGGACTCAACCTAAACCACCACTCTGCCTATCTCTCATGGGGGAAACGTGTCTCCTAAGACATGCCAACTACATCTCGCAACGAAACCGTGAAAAGGGGAAACGGTGTCACTGTAATGAATCTATATTACTATTAAAAACTGCATTTTTTTAAACTCCTAAATGGGCAAAGAGGTCTTTGTGGCCCTCTGTGTCAGAATCCTAAATATAAAAACATTCTTAATTACCCATTTGTCACAGGAGAGACTTTCAGTCAACGCTAACGTTAATAGCACTCTCTCTGCACAATGATTAATTCAGTCAAACCTCTATCCCAGCTTCTCATTAAACTCCGAAACTCTTCCCTAAACATCTTTCATGTTTTTTCTCACACGAAACATTCCTGCCTCCCCAGCTAAGCAGAAGCATTTATTTAACCCTGATTTCAGCAGCTTTCCCTCCAGATTAACAGTTTGAAAACAGTTTGGAAGCCTGTCATGTTTCAACACGGCTATAATGATGCAGAGGTTTTCTCCACTAGGTGACTTTAATTAAAGATATTTATATCTGACTCTGTGCACTGTACATTCACACATACACTTGTTGGGAATATATAAGAGTATTCCTTGAGGTATTGCTTTACACGCATTATATTTGACAAGCACGTCAATCCTAATAATCCTGGCAAAACAACACAGTTTTCTGGTTTAATTAAATTCGTGCTCATCTACAGTATACGTCAATCAAAAACGAACCAATATTTTCAGAGACTCTTGCTTTTGCGAGATTTCTTTTTAGGGGCAAATGAGCAAGGCGATTCCAGGATGACGCGTGATTCAGGACAAAGGATATAAGCACCAACCCAGTCCAGTATCTTCAGTTCCAGTGTGAAAATAAAAAAAAACTGCTATCACAAGAGGTTATTAGTGTTCATTTGAGGCTCCCGTTATCTTGTCATGTTCCTGCAGATTCAGGTGAATGTTTACTGAAATCTGGGTTTTAATTTGCAGCTACGCTCTGTAATAAGCTCTTAATCAGGGTCCTTCAGGTGCTTTCTAACCAGGTTACATCTGGCACATCATCAGCCTGCAGCTCCACATGCTCTCTGCCGTGTTTTGTTGATCAAATTTCTAACCAGTCTCCTGATGACAGCATCATTTGTTTTGCACAGAGTGCTGAAAAGCAGGTTTGTTTGCCACGGTGCAATGAGGAACTATCCATTCCGAAAAAGCGGTTTCGACTTTGCTTAAATCTTCATTCACTGTCTTGTTTAGTGCCACGCTTTTATAGACTCGTGCGTCGTAAAATTTGTTTTCAAATATAAATGTGGATATGTATATGCACGAGAGTTATGCCTTATTATTTCACCTTGCCAACCAAGTCTAACCAACTCCGGGAAACTCGGCAGCACATTTTATTCCGAGTTTGTATATTTTCAGTCGAGCTCAGGGTTCTAATGAGAAGTTTTTGTTTCAGGTGAGGAGTTTAAGAGGTGATGTGGGTTTATTTCCTCCCCAAAGAGAGAAAAGCTTCTACATCCATAAGACAAACACCAGCTGTTTACTGACAGCAAACAGTCTCTCTTTCCCGAGCCCAGGGTACCTCAGACATCACCAGGAGAGCTGAAGATAGGGAGGAGGAAGATTCGCCTGACTTCATTGTACATACACTGTGACTGGGACAGGCATTTTCTGCACTTTCTCTTCTATTACATAAGCAAACTGCAAAACATTTACAACAACCTCTAAAAAAAAATACAAGAACGATTTTCTTATACAGAGTGAATCTTCCTTCAAAAAGTCTATATTTCAGTGCTGTCATAAATTATTCAAGCGATGCTCAGGGTGTCATTTGGGTTTTCCACATCGCTAAACATGCCTCGGCGAAAAAAAATGGATATTTGCTTCCATTATTATGTCAACCATAAACAGATCAGTGAAATATATGACAGATGAATTAACTGTTAAATTAACTTGTAAATATTCATCAGAATAACGATTTGATGTAAAGATGACACGCTATGTCAAGTTCTCATGACTTATGCGAAGTATAACATCTGCATACAGGTTCTGTCAAGGGCTCTCAACATGACAAATGCCTTCATTTGAATTTTTGTACTAAACTGTTTATGTTCTGGGGCATTATAAGTCAGGCAGGTACAGGGCGGAAGTTTATGAAAGATGTATGGTGGATGGATATGAAATGTCAGCGGCTACTGTGCTATTCGAGCTCTAGATCTAGCTCACTTGGGATCAGAGAGTCGCTCAGATCATCATCTGACCTACCACATCACGAGTAAGTGCAGATTTCTTTGACATTCTTCTCCTCTGTCACTGTACCAGCAGCCTTGAGCACCACAACACATACTGTCAGGTCCTGGCTATGATTTATGGATCGGCACTATTCTGAGCGCCACCGACCCCCAGGTGCTGCTGGAAGATAACATCCGGCATGGACCAACGCCCATCATGGGAGGCATCATTTCTGCTTTCGCTGCTCACTCTCACACCCTGAGGGTGAGCATGACTAGGTGCAGTGTGTGTGCGTGCTTGTGCATGTGTGTTTTCACAGTACATCAGTACATCATATGCCAGCACATTAAAGAGCAAACCTCTTCAAGAACGCCACAACTATAAAACAAACTCAAAAACTAATTTAAACTGCTTCAACAAATTCATTTAAGTTCAATAAATTCATTCAAACAACAGCTTTGGTAAAAACCAGAGCATATCCTGGTAGCATTGCAAACCAGGAAGGACAAGGAACCAATCATGTACACATTCATGCTCTCTTTCACACGTTGGAGCAATTGAAGAGAGGACAGAGAGGAACAGAAAAACATGGAGGAAACACACATGGAAATGTGGAAAACATGCACAGAAACTCTGCACACACAGTAATTTGAGATCGTGATCGAACCGGGGACCCTGGAGCTGAAAGGCAGCAGTTCCCAGATACCCTATTATTTACATGAGAAATAATAAAAAATTAAATAAAAATCAATGAGAAGAACCTGGGGTATAGCCATTTCCAGTTTCCAGCATTCAAGTTTGGTTGGCTGAGCTCATCTTTTCAAGAAATTGATAAACTATGTGAAACTGTCAGGGGGAAAAAAAAGTCACCTGTTCTTATAGAAAAGCAACACACGCAATGATGATATGGCCCGGCAAAATTGTGAAGAAATACATGCGGTGTTTCAAATTGTGCAAGAATTAATCATCGTATACTCTAATTTAAATCCAGAAATGGCACGATTGTTAAAACAGCCTTCGTTCATTTGTGTGTTGGTTGGTTTCTTTTTCGACATTAACCATGTTGTCGACGGTGGCCGTTCAAAAACAACCATATTGGCTTTACTTAACCACATTAGCCATGAACACAGATTGACAGCATTTTTCTGCGCTGCCCCCACATCAAATAATACACAGCAAATGGCGTTCAATACAGCCTCATACCCATGAAATTGGGAGATACAAAAACAATTTTGAAGTAATAAGTGGGAGCCGCTGAATGGAATGGAAATGCAAATGCAGCCACGGTCTTGAGTACATGTCTTAGACCGAGACAGCAAGCACTTGGCTTTATCCATAATATCCACAATCAGTGCATTATGAGTGTCATGCAAAGGCACAACATGTTTGCATTTTGTAATTTGTGCCTTTTCATAACTTCAATAAAAGAGCAAGAGCAGGCATAGCTAATGGGGAGCGAGGGCACTCAGAAGGTGCAAGCATAACAGACAATGAGATAATCTAAATAAACACATCTTTTATGACAAATGAACAGACCTTGTCTAACACTGGGCTGTGGTAGGCATTTTCCAATAAGATTCTAGTCAGAGCTAATCACAGAATGACAAAATACAAAGCATGGGCAATTTAACAGCAAAATAATAAAGTTGTCTGCATTTTATTACAAAGGATACAGACATTCCGAGTGCTGTCTAGAACCATATTTCCAATGGCTACAATGGCTTTGCTTTGTGTAAAATTGTTTACAAAAACATGTAACTATGCATGCAAATGAGTTTCTATTGGAATTTGAAGCTAACAGCACCTGTGGATTAACTCGTCCTTGCTTGGTTTAGTTCCATGCAGCGTTGAGAACTGCTTAAGGATCGGCTCTGAGTCTGTGGATGCCAAATAACAGTTCACTTCGACAGCTGTGCATCTCTCCACCAAGCCCCTGCCATCACTGCCACCCCCCATTGTAAATAAACACAGGAAAAACATCAAGAGAACAATTTAGAGAGTAATTAGCGCAGATGAACAAATGGCGGCGAGCGAGGGAGGGGGGGCCGTGTAGCTGATTAAACCAAGCACCCATACAGAAACAACAGCGGAATCAAAAGCATTGGCCTGTGCTGTTCAGCATCTCCTCACCACTTAATAAAACACCACACACACACTCCCAAGCATAATAAATCTGACCCTAATAGAAACTGTAGTGCTATTGTTTAGGTGTGTAGAGCCTGAAGCTTTGCTACTCAGACTTATAAACAACAGGTTACAACAGAGATAGAAAGAGATGGAGAAAAAAAGACTTGTTGAATCACTCTATTATTACCCAATTGCCTGAAAGTGTGTGTATTGTCATGAAAATGATCTAAAACCGTCAATGCATGTATGTATACATATGCAGTTTGTATAAAAGTATAGATTTACTGTTCTCTAAAAAACTCAACATACAGCCATTATTGTCTAAATCTTGGTGATGTGTTTTGGGTCGCTATTATGTTGGAAAACTGCCGTTAGGCTCAGGAGGGCATCATGTTCTGCTTCAGAATGTCACAGCAAATGTTGGAATCCATGTTTCCCTCAATGAAACGTAGCTCCCCAGTACCAGCAGCACTCATGCAGCCCCAGACCATGATGCTACCACAACCAGGCTGGCAAGGTACCAGGGCATACCCACGCATGCTAGACAACATCTGAGCAAAACAAGTTTATCTTAGTCTCATCAGACTCCACAGGACATGATTCCAGACTTCAGTAATTCATGCTCTTGGACAGGTTGTCTCCAACATGCTTTCTTGTGAGCCAGCTTCATAAGAGGCTTCCTTCTGAGATGATGGCCATGCAAACCTTTATGCATGCAAATCTGAGCTTGTGTGGTAGGCAAGTACCACAGTGATGCACATGCATGTGAAAAGAAAACACACTGGTGTCACAGATGAAGCGGAAACATCAGCACGGTAAACAAAAAACAGTATAATTCTCATCGTGTGAAAATGGTATAGTTTAACAAAGTGCTATTGTGTAACTTCGGGACAGTCGCACTGGATCTGTTCTGTTGTGACTCGCGAGCATCAGGTTGTGCAATCATCTAACAACATTGTGATGGATTCAATTAAAACGGTGCAAACATACAATAAAAATCTAAAAGCAGTATATATATATATATATATATATATATATATATATATATATATATATATATATATATATATATAGAGAGAGAGAGAGAGAGAGAGAGAGAGAGAGAGAGAGAGAGAGAGAGAGAGAGAGAGAAAGAGAGAGAGAGAGATAGATAGATAGATAGATAGATAGATAGATAGATAGATAGATAGATAGATAGATAGATAGATAGATAGATTATGCAAATAATTAAAGGGTATGCTAGTATGAAAAGACTTTTTAATCACTGCAATAGTTGTAGAATTTGCATCGAATGTAATAATTATTTATTAAACTCTATTAAAGCCTTATGTATGGACCCATAGCTGAATAAGAATCTTCAGACACGTAGACATCATCCAACAGTAAAACACAAAGCCACACCGTAATCCCAGAAAGTGTAAGTACAGTATACACATGTGGTTAATGTAAGAGATCGAGAGATGTGGATCGAGAAAATAAGTAGAATATTTTGTGGCAAGAGGTTAATCCAGCACCATCGTTTTTTAAAAAGCTGACATTCAAGAACATTTTTGGTATTATGAGGTCGATGGGGGAAAAAGAGCTAGACAAGACCTTTTCTGATAAAGGCCTGATGTGGCAAGATTAAATATGAGAAATCACAGCAGGTGTTTCCTCCCAGAGCTAGTCTTAACAAGTTAACCAGCATTAGCAATCTGTTGTGGCTAATCAAAAAAACCTTGAACGGACACTTTATTAAAAGAGGGGGCCTTCAGCTCAATAAGTGGGGGGACATGGGATCGTTCGCCACATTTATTGCTAAGGATCCGAAAAAAAACATTTCCCATGCCATACTAGCATTTTGTTTCACAGACAGCCACACCAACGCTTTACAACTGTTTCAAATTATTGGGAATTGTTTCAGTGTTGCATCGTAACCTCCTGTGTTGTAATTAAATTGAATCATTGAGGTAAGTAAGGCCTAAATCCACACGATGGTGGGCTACAGCATTTACATTAGCATGCAGATCTAATCTGAAGCTTTGATACTGGTAGGTGAGTGTGTAAATGCCACCACCAGTGTGTGTTCATGGTAGGTGTATACTGTATAGCTCTCTGCATGGAGTCCAGATGCATGTCATAATGTATGAACGTGTCACTTTCACCATTTGTGCTGCATTTTAAAGCATTTCAATTAAAATGGCTTTAGAATCTGCACTAAGAAAATGTTATTAAGGATATAATAAGCAGTCGTGAGGAAAAAAAATAGCTTTAGTAGCAACACACACTGCATATTGCTTTTCTACTTTAGTCATATTAGTTATTGTATGATGACTATGAAGATTCAGTGAATGTAAAAAAAAAACAGTTAATATTAAACAGACCTTTTGTTCACACTAAAATCTTATACATTAACAGGTATCACAGTCTCACAGCATTTTGTTTTATTGATTGATACTACATAAGTGTAGTAGTTTTCAGTAAAAGCGGCAGCAGATACAGTAAAGACCTAGACCTGGGTGACTGCGGCTTCCGGTGACTTACAGGTAAAGTCCCCACACTCCCTCACCAGAGCCTGATCTTTAGATGTGGCACAGATGTTCTTTCATTTTCACTGGCTGTAGAAATCCCCCTGTAACAGAAGGCTCCAGGGAGACAGCGAAGAGAGACACTAAAAAGCCAAGTACATACAGAAACAAGCAGAGGGGAAAACACCAGCTGCCAGAAGGCACGTATTACAAGTAAAGGAGGAGAAAGTGACAGGAAATGAGGTCATTTGTTGAATTCATTTTGTTCCATTAGATATGTTGAGTTATTTGCTATTAGACATGACTCCCTGTGTGTGTATCTGTGTGTGCATATACCTAACATCAAAAGCCACCTTAGAGCCACACATCCCTACTGTTCTCAAGCATCTCCACCACACACAAGAGAACTTCAAGCTCTGGCAGCCCCACCTTGATTGTGGCCGTGTCCATTCTAAAGTCCACCAGCAGGCTTAAATGTCAGTACACACAGAGCGTGTGCGTGTGTGTGTTTGTGTGCGTGTGTGTGTGCGTGTGTGTGTGTGTGTGTGTGTGTGTGTGTGTGTGTGTGTGTGTGTGTGTGTGCACTCACACTGGCCATGCTGATAAAAGGCCATTATGCAGCTTTGGAGAGGCGGTCTCAGAGGCCGGCCTGTGCCAAAGAGCTGATATTACACAGCACAATCTCTAGCTGCCTTCCCAGAACATAGCACCAAGAGCAAACCGGACACGCCCATTCCTGGAACTATCTCTCACTTATACACAGACTTGCTCACACACACACACACACACACACACACACACACACACACACACACACACACACACACACACATTACCACACCCTAATACTCTGCCTCTTGCTCTCTCTTTAGCCCACCTACACACACAGACACATGCTGGCTCTCACACACTCTAACCGACAACAGCAAGAAAAATCAATATGCATCTCATCCATTACAGCAATCACGGACAGGCCGGGGAATTTTCACTCATCTCCTCCCATTTTACAGCTACAAAACACCCATTCCTTATACAACACACTCGCATCAGCTAAAAGCAAGCTTTGACTTCTTATTCAGAAACGGAGAATGGCTAAAAGGAACTTTAAAGACTTCCATTAAAAATATCATCAAAGCCTAAATCAATTTCGAGCTAAGAGAAAACTGTCTGTGTGTGTGTGTGTGTGTGTGTGTGTGTGTGTGTGTGTGTGTGTGTGTGTGTGTGTGTGAGAGAGAGAGAGAGAGAGAGAGAGAGAGAGAGAGAGAGAGAGAGAGCGAGAGAGAGAGAGAGAGAGAGAGAGAGAGAGATCTGAGCATTTGTATATATAGACTTGTTGCTGTGTTATCATTACTGATATTTTATACAGCAAAAAAGTACATATCCTATACATTAAATGCTTACAGAAATCAGTTTACTGCTTTCATTTGGCACAGGATTACTACAAAGTACACACCACCCTTAATATGTTCAACTTTACATTTATCCTCTATTATTGCACTATATGTATTACAGCTGCATGAGCAGCTGGGCCTACAGGGTCCCCAAATGAAGACCAAGCGCTAAAGACAGATATTGTATAACCTTAAATAGAGCTCCCTACTGATATGTGTGTAACACCTCTTTCTTACACACGCACGCACATTTGGACTGCACAGCACAGTTTGACAGAATCCAGAACATTATAAAGGTATTGGTGCACTATATTTAAACCGAAATAATGCAACCAAATACAAATATTATTCTGACTGAACATATAATGTGACCTAAAAGCTTTTTTTATATATATTTGAATAGATGGTGCACTTTGTTTTATTCTGTTTTATCAGCCTAAATCTGATTGAGATTAAAGGTGTGCATCTAAACCGATATACTCCAGGATGCAGACTTTTTTTGTTGTTGCATTCCTGCTAAATAATTGAATAACCATGAAGCTCGCATGACAAAGAGTGAGCACTTCCATTACAAGAAGCATGCTTCATTGACCAATGTATATACAGGGTTTATTTACTCATCCTTAGTAACTGCCTGGTCGGGATCGTGGTGCTTTAAATTCATTTACATTTTGTTAGATAATAATATGTGCAGGTACGAACAGAATAACTGATCGAGTAGCATCACAAACAATCTTCTAAAAAAAACATTTATGATCTTTAGTGATGTAGATGAGGTTGGGGGAATGTTGGAGCCAAAATGTACAGACTATGCTCCATTTCTACTTCAGGCTTAAAGCTCGAAACAGCATGAATACAAATAGTGGAGAATTAAATGTGCACATACAGATACAAGTTATACATGCCTACTTGGCCTTATGTCAGTATTTGTTATTGAAAAAATACACTATATGGACAAATGTTTGTGGACATCGACAATGAAAATTGTATGTGCTTTTTGAACATGCCTTTCCACACTTCGTACACATTTGCTGTTATAATAACCTCCATACTACTGGGAAGATGTTCCACTATATTTAGGAGTGTGACTGTGGAGATTTATGCACATTCAGCCACAAGGGTGCAGTAAGGTTAGGTTAGGCTACTCAAGATCTTCATGTAAACCATATCTCCATGGAGCTGGCTTTGTGCACAGGGGCATTGTCATGCTGGAACAGATTTGGGTCTTAGAGTTCAAGTGCAGAAAAAATGTAATGCTACCGCATCCGAAGACATCCTGTACAATTGTGTGCCTCCAGAAGTTTGAGGAAGATCCACATATGGCTAGGAAAGTTAGTTGACCCAATTCTTTTGTCCATATAGGGTGTCAGTAAAAGTAAGCAAGAAGATGTGGTATCTTCTGTCGGCACTGTTCTTACCTTATAAAGAATGAAACCTAATGTGAAGCTCATTAGTCTGCAACATGATATACGGGGCAACGAGATTAAAAAAGAGCGCTGATTTTTGCTTTGCGGCGACATCTTTTCCACGGTTGAGCAGAACGATTTGTTAGCACACATATATGAAAAATTGTCGTGAGCACTCCCTTTCATTAGCAGCAGTTGGAAAAGATCCAACAACATTGTGTGTGTCTCATATGAAGTGTTAGCCCTCACCCTAGCACATTGATAACTGTCATGTGATACAAGGGAATTGCAGGAGGTGGCAAAGCAGCACACATTTTTTAAAAGGTGTCGTTCTTCTCTGTGGAGGAAAACACTTTAATTTACATACAAGAATCCACAAACAACAACAACAGCAACAACAACAATATAAAGTATGATTTGGGACCACTATTAGCCACCAGAAAAGCTTCAGTGTGCACTGGCACAGATTCTACATGTCTCTGGAACAGTAGTGAGTAGTGTTTTGATGAGAGTGTTTTGGAAAGAGCCCTTTAAAATGCCAGTCCAAAAACCCCCTAGGTGTTCAGATCTGGTGACTGTGAAGGCCACAGCATATGATTATTTCCCTGCACCTTTCATATCCCATCAGGATGGAAATGTTTCATCATAGGATAAAGGTGATTTGACAGAATAACTTTGTATTGATTTGCAGCAACGCTTCTATCTAAACGCACAAGTAAACCCGAACCATGCCAGCAATACATTTATCAGTGGAATAACAAAGCGACTGGATTTTTCCTTTCATTTCTCTCATGTGACTGTATTGTTAACAAAAAAAAAAATTAATGACAGTGTCATTCATTTAATGCAAACATCAGCATTATACCTGAGGGAGGAGGCCTTATGTTCCTGCTCATAAAATGTAAATCCTTATTCTCCTCTTTGAGTCTGCAGTGTTATTTTTTCTTATAGCACAGGGGCAATAAAACACATGGATCATTGCAGTCTCAAAAGCACCTCTAAACAGTTGCAGAGTAATCAACCCACATGTTCTAACCCCCAATCCCCCCCCCCTTCTGAAAAATGTGTCGAGATTCTGAGGTAACAGGTTTTTATTTATTTATTTATTTTTTTTTAGGGGGAAGGGGTTGGTGGTATTGGGGGGTGGCATCCATCTATCATAAAAACGTTATGCCGCAGCCAATTTCCACAAAGCTGCTAAGCTGATTGAGGCAGCCCAAATCTGTTTCACCAGCTTACATCCCTTCAAAATGGCCATCTCAGTTCCAATATCACGGGCTTTTACTGTTTCCTATTCCCCTGTTCTTGGCGCAGAGTTGGGAGTTGGCAAGCTTAGGAGGATAAAACATTCGGACTCCCCTGCACTGGTCCTGATATCTCTATAGTGCAGAGCTTTTCACATACACTCATGCACACATATACACATGCAGACTGTCTATTAACTTACCCGTGTTATGGATTTTTTTGCTGTTTATTTTTTTTCCTGACACAATATCACAAAATTTAACACACATTTCACCTGTTTGGAATATGTATGTGACAACAACCTTGATCTAATGCATACCCGCCGAAAGGTTCACTAATGCATGTCTGGATATGCATTTTTATACACATCCCTAACCATACGATCACTACCGTGCAACCCTGTTCAGTAGATGAAACTCGTACTAGACCTCATTTTCAATGGAAATTGGAACGATAGAAAAGAGATTACAAGGAGGAAAGGTACAGGAGGATGGGGGAATGTGGTGGGCATCAACAAAGCTGCTTCAAAACCAATAGGGTAAAGGTTTCATTCTTGCCACCTGTAGTCTATTTATTGTATGTGTATGTGTGTGTGTTTTTTCTCCCCTTGCTGTTCTTTCCTTTTTTTTGCCACAGCAGCAAATATCCTGTTGGCGCAGGATGCAGAAGCGTATCTGGCCTTAAAATCGATCAGGCTCCTAGCGAAGACCTCCCATTCATCTCTTTGCCCATAAAATTTGATTAGCGCTGACTACAGCACTGCAGAGAGATGGGCCGATATAGAGCCAGGCTACACAAGGCAGCTACAGCGTTCTGCATTTTCATCTATTCCCTCTTTCAGTTGTTTTCTCTCCTTTATGCTATACCCCTGTCCTCCTTATGACATGCTCCTTCTTCAAGATACCTACAATCAGGATTTACAGATGCCTGAAGTAGCAATAGAGAGAGAGAAAGAGAGAGAGAGAGAGAGAGAGAGAGAGAGAGAGAGAGAGAGAGAGAGAGAGAGGGAGGCATCAAATGGCTCTCCTGTTGATCCTGTTTGACTCTTAGCGTTAATCAGGAATGTCAGAGCTGATGAGGCTCCAATCAGTGCTAATAAAAGAAAACACAGTCCAACCAAACCCAGCCCTGCCCAGCCCTTTCCCTGATGGTCAGCCTCTATCACCACATATCACTGTGGCATGTGACTACTGCTCCCCACCAATCGTGGCTCTCCGAGCTCGACAGTGGATATCGCCCGTCCGCACGGCGACAAAGATGTGAAAAAAGAGAAGAAAATAGAGTGTGACAGTCCTCAAGCTCAACATCTGAAGTTTACCAACCTGATTGCAAAGCTGGACTTTAAACCAGGCAGATGAAAAATAGAGGACTGGCACTTTATTAGTTACTAGCATAAAAAAAGGCACGTACTATAAGTTATATCAAAGCAAAAAAAAAAAGGCAAATTTCACTATATTTAAAATAGTCACTATTTATATTGAATGTGTTAAAATTCATAAGACGTTTACTTCAGCTGCTGAGTCTCAGTCTGTGTGAGTCTCATTGTATATAATGTGATTTTTCGTGATTTATGATTCAAACTCAAGATGCCTTCAGCCAGAATATCTTTTGAGAATTCATGTCAGCATTTGGGCATAGAATAAATTTCATTAGGCCACAAGACTGTCTGCCTTTGGCACCAAGGGGAAAGAGAGCAGGTCACATTAGTGCAGAGGTTTTAGAATCTTTTGTCAGATCATCAATATGGTAATGACAAGCACACATCATCCGTTGTGTCATTTTAATCTTATGTGACTTTCAAAACTTTTGAAAAGTGCCATCAAAAGTGAAGGAACATATTTAAATATTCTGTGGAAAAAAGATCAGTTTAACTTGAAAAAAGTAGTAAAGTGGCAGTAAAGTGGCTGAACTACATTAGTGAAAGTATTTATTTTTTTTATGTGTGAACAAGAAAAGGATAGTAAAAGAGTAAGATGATGAGGATTGTTAAAAAAAAAAAAAAAAAAAAAAAAGATACAAGAACTAATTTTAGATATAAACACATGGATAGTACGAGCTTTTCACTGTCAGCATGCATCAGTGTCACATGTAAGGTCACTGTCATCACATATATAATAAAAAAAATATAAAAATAAATAAAAATCATATATATATATATATATATATATATATATATATATATATATATATCTTTGCAAACCATGATGTATCTGGCAAGACAAATCAGACAAAGTAAATTCTGTAAATAACAGCTTTTGTTTGTCATGTACATTTTTTTTCACTTATGATTCTGGACTAATGAGACACCCTGCAGTAAGTGGGTTAGTTTCAGTTTCGTACCTGTGTCTCCCGGACATGTTCCACAGTAAAGTTAAACCAGACTCTGAAGCGAGGATTGCATGTGTCCGGTCGGATGAAGAGGTCAAACTCAAATTCATTAATGTAGTCTACGCGGCCCAAATTACCTGCACACAGGGACAGAAAAAGTAAATGAAAGACTGGTTTGCATTTTTAAAGCATTAGAACAACCACATCTGAGCAGCATCCAGCAGTTTATTGCACACAGTTAAAATCCTATCTAACATTTATTTATGTTTCCATATTTAGAAATGTAATCATCATTAACTTTACCGTGAAGACATACATAGCTGACATAGATTTTTGGTAGAAAAGAATCACACACAGACACACAAATACAGAAGCTAGATGGGATGGATGAAGGCTGCAGAAAATCTTGGCGGACACTCAGGTGACAACTGAGACAGCTTTGGTAGCAGATCGTGAAATAACAAGCCTTCAGCAAGACATGCGTCTCGGCATAGCAACCATAAACAAATAAACAAAAACAAACAAAAAGGTGTTTTCTCGTTTTGGTGAGAGCAATAGAAACCCCAAACACGTGTCAAATGTCAAAACAATAATAACTTATTATTATATACGTTTACATTTATTTGTAATGTATATAAGACTAGCACAAGAGGACAAGGAATGCACCATTTGACAATGATTCACAAACTTAAATATTACCAGAGAGATTAGCCTTAACTAAACTAGGTATCAAAGGCATTCAGTTATGGGATAAAAAAAAAGTAAAAATGAAAAATTTTTGTAATGACACTAAATGACACAAAATCTTCTACATCTGCAGCCAGCTCAAAGCTGCTACACTCTGTCATTACATTGTTGTATTATCTTACAAAAACATCAACTCGTCAGGCTGAAAAGATGGATGAGCGTAGGACAGTTGGTCAGGTGATGGAGGAGGGAAAAGTGATGTCCACATCTTGGGGACTGAGAGTGGAATTCACCATGCGGAGCCAGGTAGCTCAGAGCTAATTACCGACAGATGGGGCAACCACCACATACTCAGAGCCGAGACAAGCAGAGCTCACCCCTTCTGTCAGCCAACAACTGAATAGCCACTATACATCAAACTCCGCACTTACACACACACACACACACACACACATACACACACACACCCCACAACTTAGTCACATACAAGTGTTAAACTTACAAATTCCTCATTAAACAACACTTCATAAAATCTATCTATCTATCTATCTATCTATCTATCTATCTATCTATCTATCTATCTATCTATCTATCTATCTATCTATCTATCTATCCATCCATCCATCCATCCATCCATCCATCCATCCATCCATCCATCCATCCATCCATCCATCCATCCAGACAGACAGACAGACAGAGAGAGAGAGAGAGAGAGAGAGAGAGAGAGATAGATAGATAGATAGATAGATAGATAGATAGATAGATAGATAGATAGATAGATAGATAGATAGATAGATAGATAGATAGATAGATAGATAGATAGATAAAATTATTAATTTTTCTTTACAAATATACATGATATATTTATATACATGCTAATCAGGCATAACATTATGACTCCCTATATAATACCAGAACAGTTCTGAGTATTAACAGCATTAACTTCTTCAGCAATACATTAGCGTGCCTGTTGGATCTGACCAACACGTGCATCAATGAGCCTTGGCCCCCCATGACCCTGTCATAAGCGGCAGTTTTGGAGATGCCCTTACCCCGCTGTCTAGACATCACAATTTGGCCCTTGTCAAACTCGCTTAAATCCTTACGCTTGCCCATTACTCCTGCTTCTAACACATCATATTTGAAGATAAAATGTTCACTCGCTGCCTAATATACGTATATATAATATATATAATATATAATCTGTGTCATTTAATCACCGGTAATAATGTTATATTGTCATAATATACACACAATCTTATGTATATATTTGTGAAAAAATGTTAATGAGATTCTGTATAGTATGAAACAACAGTCAAAGGCTGTTCATTCAGAAAAAAAGATGATTTGCTCCGGTCTGACCACAAACCAAGTTGATGCTAGAAATGAAGGAACATGAGCAGAGCTGACTGTTATAGGTCTGGGTGACAGACATGTATAGATTATCAGACAACTATGACAAAGGTCAATGAATGACCTTTTAAACATAACCAAATGAAATGGAAATGCTCCAGTGTTACTTAAATATGACAAAAAATTTAATTAAATCTTGAGTATAATATGCCAGGATCGATAAATTGAAAACAGCACAGTGATTTGTGTGTGTGTGTGTTTGCTGTTTGAAATGGGTTATGCAGATTAATGAAATCGGTTGCAGAGCCTAAAACCTCCAGTGCAAGTTTGCCAGGAGTGAGATGTATTGCTATTCTACATTTCCTTTTATATCTGAACGCTAGTGACAGACTGTAACTCTCAGCAGTGAGAACACATCCCCGCTGCCTGCACCCGAGTCCAAGCTGAGCAAAACACCTTTCCCACCAAAAAGAGCATTGCACTTACATGTAATTTTTATACAATTCAAATGGGCCGTCTGATCGTTATCTGAACTGGTCCGTGGAATAAAAACTAAAAGAATGAGTGTGAGAGGATAAAAAAATGGTAAAAAAAAAATATAGTAATAAGGAAAGATAAAAATGGAGCAGAAATTTTAAATTAAACACAAAGAGGTGACAGAGGGAGAAAGAGAGAGAGAGAAAGAGAAAGAAAGAGAGAGAAAGGGAGAGAGACTCACAGAAGATGAAGTCCCCTGTAGGAGCAATGAGAGGAAACATGGGCAGCTGTGGATGCGCAGGATCGAAAAACAGTGGAATGGTGACCACAGCTGTTCTTCACAGATGTGCCCTGTAATTCTTCACATGCCATTCTGACACATTAACCATTTAAACTGCTTCTGGCATTAAAGAATGGCTAACATAAGTCTGTGACCTACAAACTGTGATACAAAATGACATTGTAACTCGTTCGATTAACAAAACCGATTTATTTAGTCTTGTATTAATTATTATGTTTTTTTTTATATATAAAAATCCCTCCCTGTATTTAGTGAAAATTTGAACTAGTGGCTAGTTAAAAAAAATCTATACTTGAGTTCTGAATTTCATGTTCGGTTTAAATAGAGTTTAATTAATTCAAAACAGTGGTATGGAAATCAGGTCTTTGATCTACGTTAAAAGAGAAAATCTGTCTCAGATAACGAGCGAAGTTCAGCTGCGTTTTAAAATAAATCTAACGTCAGAAAGACAAGTGATATCCTGAGGGATTACGCATATTCAGGTAAAGCGTCCCTCGCAGCACGATCGAAAAGTGAAACTGTTACTTTAATGGAGCTACGTACATTTGCTTTCAGCCTGATAAAACCCATTACGGCACAGGCGTATCAGAGTGGCCTGACGACTCAGGACCATGGAGAGCGTGTGCTACAGTGAGCTGCTGTCCATGGTCTATCAGGGATTCTGCAGATACTTTCAGTCAAATGAGGAATACAGGCCTCAAGGCTCCACATCTATGTTCAGCTTGAGAGGAACAGATATGGATACACCATTGATTTCAGTTTTAATTTTATGGTGTCTGACTCCAAAGTCAGACTATGATGAGCTGTAATCAACACTCGATCGCTCACTTCTTAACCAAAATAAATAGCTCGAGATGGGTCCAGCCTTCATGCACTGAAGGAAAAACGACATTTGGTAAGACAGTTCACTGACAGATAACTCTGAAAAAATCAATGGCTGATTTTATTAGTGTGTGTATGTAGAAGTGTGTGCATGAAGAAGAAACAGGAAAATAGAATAAAAGAGAGCAAGAGAGAGAGAGAGAGAAAGAGAGAGAGAGAGAGAGAGAGAGAGAGAGAGAGAGAGAGAGAGAGAGAGTAAAAGCAATCATAAGAGAGACAATCTGTCTTTAAATGTATAATTCTAGTTTGATCTGCATATTCCTCAGAGGTGTCCTTACTAGTTACAGGTCATATTAATCACCGAGTGTTAGAAGAAAACAGTGCAGTGCTTAAGTTTTAACAAATGGGTTTTTAACAAATAAGAGTAAATGCTTGGTACAATAGTGGGCTGCAAAAAGCGTCTAAGGGAATATACAAGGTTTTGTGTATTTTGCTCCCTTATTTTCACTTTACAGAATTATTCCATACAGAGACAATGGGCTAGAAATATTTCCTCATTTACAAGAAGTTAGTTTAGCCCGCTATCAACAAGCTGGAATAAAAATTCAATATGGAGAAACGAGTGGGAGGCTGAGCATCTGCGATATTATGTGACTGTTTGTTTGTACTCTCATGTGGTTAACCCTATTATGTAAAGGAGGCAAGTAAACACAGTGTGAATTAGCTTTCCTCAGGTACGCTAGCAGTGCGGCAGTGTGTTTATTGTGGGTGGTTTGTAGAAAAGAATGCCAACGTTACCCTCACATCCAGCGAATGTTGCTCTTTACTTCCAGCTGCTCAATTCAGATGTTTATGTCTCAGACAAAACAAAGTGTTACCATCAGCCACAACAAGAGCTGGTGATTGCAGTGCTTCTATATAAATAGGACGGATCTTCATTAGCATTCATCATATGCTTTTACACAAAGCTGCTTTACTGAAAAAGCCTTCGGTTCGTGGCTGTACTGCAGTGCAGGACCATTTATACACAAGCACACACAGAGAAGATGGCTAGGCTAATCCTATTACCAAACTACAAGCCAGGCCAGTCACACCGCTCATCTGGCACAAAGAAGAATTTATACAGCTGCAGTCTACCAGTGCCTGAGGCATGGAGTCAGGCCTCCAAAACTGCAGAGAAAATACACACACACACACACACAGCTCCGCTAACTATATATTACAGCAAACAACACAAAACAAAAATAAATTTCACAGTACATACATTATATGTCATTCCTTTCATAGGTTTCCATTGTAAACATTATTAGACCAGAAACATATGAAAGTACTGGGTCACCTGAATTTTTTCAGGCATATGCAGTACTACCCCGAATTGTTACCATAAAGTGGGAGACACAAAATTGTATAAAATGTCTTTGGATGTGGTAGCATTAAATATTTCTTTCACGATCTAGGAGACGCAAACCTCATGTGCTTCCCATGGGTTGGAGTGAAGGCTCTTGAGTGGCCTGCTATAGAGCCCTGACTTTAACCCTAATGAACACCTTTCGTATGAATTAAAACGCTGACTGCACCCCAGGCCTCCTCACCCTATACCAGTACTTGACTTTATTAACACCCTTGTGGCTGAATGAGCATAAATCTCCACAGGCACACTCCAAAATCTAGTGGAACATCTTCCCAGTAGAGTGGAAGTTATAATCACAGCAAATGGAACTAAATGTGAAATGGGATATTCAAAAAGCACATACCAATCTTATAGTCAGGTGTCCACAGATAATTGTCTGTATAGTGTACATAAAATGTTAACAATTGTAGCAACTATAGATTTCCTGTAATCTACATAATTTATTTTACTTTAAAAATAATTAAAAGTGACCACTGCATTGAATAGTAAAATAATTACAATAATTTCACTTTTCATTCCAATTCCACTAATATGGTGTGCACATAACTCATTTATAACCTGATTTACTCATGAAAAAAATACTAACAAATGAAAAAGTATTACACATTTTCATCTTCTTCACTTTCGGTCTAATCACCTGCAGTACACATGCCTCATGTCACGTCATGTCTTCACTTGACTCATCACTGTTCACACTTACATCATCAGGGAAATAAATCTTCGATTTTTATTAGGTCATTGAAACATTTAAAATCTTTGCTCTCATCTGTGCCCAATGTACAGGCACTTGTCTGTCATTTGAAAGCAGCCTAAATAAGGCATGTACCATATATATTTCTTCAAACATATTTTTGCATAATTAGTGCAAAAACATTTACAAAGTATGATTTTTGATACATATTTTGTCATATTTCGCCAGTTTTCCCTGCATCCCGGGTCACCTACATAACTGATAACATTAAATAAACAAATACTATTTAATAATAATTGAAATAAGTCTAAGACATACTGTATATCAAAGTGAAATTAATTACATTTTTAACAATTTAAAAACTGCTGATGGTTCGATTTTCCATTTCTGATGTCTTTACACAGACCATAAAAGCGTAAATACATTTTAAACTCAACTTTAAAAATCAGAATTTGTAATTAGAACTGATTTCATAACGATGACATGATGTTTCAGCCGTTAGGCCATTATATATTATTGCATAGCGGTAAGTGAGAGATCATTTCCATTTCCTACTGTCCAAAACGCTACAGTAGGAGAGTCTGCGTATCATTAAATGCTTACCAATAAAGCATGTAGCCAAACACGTTTCTCAACCCCTCTATGTTAGAAACTCTATTTGAGATTAGAGGGGACATGGGAGCACAGCCACCTCCTAAATTTACTTTTGCAATGTGCTTGGTTTCATTATTGGAAAACACATCAGCTGCTCCCAAGGGTGAGAATTCCTGGACACAGACAACTGATAAAGCTGGAATTGATTCAAACCCCAGGAAAACACTGTTTGCCTCGGAACCTCATATCAAACTCTGCCCTTGCAGGTTTTTTTTCTCCCTCTTCTAACAAAAGTCTAAAGGCAAAGAGTCACCATGACAACATCAATCTCTCTCTCCCAACTGACCGAGCCATATCTTTATCGTTAAATCTGGATGAGATTACTGCCATGACCTCTAACTTTGTAGAACTCAGTAACAGGTGTCAGGACTGGAAGTGCCTTGAGACAAGCATAAATTAGGCATTAAAATAATACTTTGCTGTAGCGTGGGATTAAATAGGCTGCACTATGCGCAAATGCCAGCTCTAAGCTCAGAGGGCAACGGCTGCTAATTAATGACATCAATTACAGAATGTCACCAAATCACTAGGCTGTCATTAAAATGGCACTAAATAGTGAAATAATCACTCGCATTAGCATTTTTATCAAAAAAATGAAATGGAAAAGTAAATGAAAGAGAACGAAGTGTTTGCATTCCATGTTCTTGGGGGTCTTGCTATTCACTTCTTGCCAACAGAAACTATCAGGCAAAACAGAGCAACATGATGCCTGAGGACCCCAGAACGCTCGGCAGCCTACACACTTGGCACCACTGATAAAGAGGCCAATGAATTTCAAAGGGTTCAAATGTTTCCTCTGCTTTCGCACCATGATTTTTTATTCCTTTCAGAAAAGAAATGCCCAAAGCAAGTATGTTCATTTCATAACAGTTGGTAGGTCACAGGGAGTCATTCACTGTGAAATTTACTAAATTGTATTATTGATTTCGGCCATGAAACACACTCTGTTCTGGAGTCCCACAAGACCATAGGCAGACTGGAAAAGCCGCTTGAAGTGTGTCAATACCTGCCAGTGTTTCCCCACACATAAGCAAGACATGGGTGGGGCGACCAGGTACATTGACCATTGTGCATATATATATATATTCCATATGATTTTTACAAATATAATTATCAATCCAAAATGAAATCGGGATTCTGGTTAATGCTTGGACATGAGTTGCCTGATACATTTAAAATGTAACTCAATAAATCTGATAAACTGCGATGCATTATGTCACAGCCTACTCCCAAATTCTGTGCATTTTATAGTTAAGGACAATCACTGGCATTCAGCAAGTGGAACACATATAGCAGTAACAAGAACCGATGCACGGAACTGATGTCTTATGTAAAATAGCTGCTGTTCAGCCTTGATGGTTCACCTTGATTTATTGAGCGCATAACAAATCCTACTCCTCATTTAACCACTGGGAATAAACCGTTTTAATGTAGTCATGCAGCACAATATCGAGCGGCAACATGTGACTGAAAGAAAAAATGTCATTTCTTTTCATATCAGTTGTTAACTCTTTGGTTGGGTTTGGATTTACTCTGAGTGATCTTAAATCCTGCAAAATAGGTCCGAAAGTATGTGGACATTCCAACATCACACCTGTGTTATGCGCTTGTTGAACATCCCAAAAAAATTAAAATTTCCTCTGCTGTTAACATATCCCTCATTCTTCTGATTAGGCTTTCCACTAGATCTTGCGGCATGGCCTCTAAAAATTTTAAAATGTCTACAAAAAAACGATTTATTTTCTACAATTACAATTATACTTCCATAAAAATCCTACATTCATTGCTTAGTGGCAGACGGAAAAAAAGAAAAAAAAAAAATCAATACAGTGGTTCCCAGTATAAGTGACCTAAAGGGGGTGGTAGGAAACAAAATATCACTGTAAAATAAAACAGTGCTTGTTATTGCTAATATCTTTTTATTACTACCCGTCCTCCATGCCCCTGTCTCTCTGAGCATTAAGAATAATTGCTCCTACAAATGTTGTGAAGATAAAAAAGAGAAGCAGCTGGAGAGTCCTTGGTGAGCTAGTGGCGAGGAGAAGGTCAACAGAGGCACAGTGAGCAGCTGTTATCAGCCCCAGTACCGTGCAACAGGGGAGCATGCACTCGTGCTTATTTACACCGCGGCTACCTGCGGGGCCACACGCGCTGCTCCGAGCTGATTGGCCTGTAATGGGTTTGCGAACACAAGGACGGAGGTGGAAGAAAGCAGAGAAGCACACATGCTGTAAAATCCACTACTATAGGTCATAGGCACAGGATGGTGGGGTGGAATGATATGTCAGTGGGAGTGTGAACTGCTCATGCTGTTCACTTTCAGCTCAGTGGGACACACACACACACACACACACACACACATACGCACACACACACACACACACACACACACACACACACACACACACACACACACACACACACACACACACACGCACACACACACAGAGGCACATTCTGGGTGTGGTGTCTGGAGCACAGTATGATGAGTACCACGTTGTTTAGGATATAAGATTGTATTGAAGCCAGCAGTAATACTATAATGCTATCCTGGCGTTCGACAGAAGATTATTTTTACAGGGAGGTTTTTTTCGTTCCCCAGCTCAGTCATATAACTAGCAGCAGCCCCACCTGAGCAAAATGAGCTGATTGGGCTGTAATAACACCATTGCAAGCTGCCAACATATTTGGTCCATGCTGCTGGGTTGTGATGCATTTATAAAATGAGAGCTGGGTCTTTCGGCTTGTAGTAGTGATGTCTGGTCAGCGGTATGATGTGTGTTCAGTAATACCCAGATTAAAGCAAAGGAGTTCGTCTAGTGAAAAGCAGGATGCCTGCAGTATCCTAGCAAGACCTCCTCTGTCTGTCAGGAGCACCAGGGACAGAAATCTCTCGTTGTGAAACAGCTTTTCAATCTGGGGAATTACACAAAGTGCTCACACTGTCAATGCACCGCCAGTTTTATGTGATCGGGACTGGGAGAGAGAAAGAGATAGAGATAGAGAGAGAGAGAGAGAGAGAGAGAGAGAGAGAGAGAGAGAGAGAGAGAGAGAGAGAGAGAGAGAGAGAGAGAGAAGAAAAAAGCCTCCACTGAAAGCTATTCAAAAGACTTGGCAAAGCACCAGTGCTCCGTCTCGTGCTCCTTCTGAAGGCACTCTGGCTCACTGGACATAACATGGTGCAATTACTTAAGTAAAATTAACTGATTGGGCAATAAATATATATATATTACAAAGTTAAGAAGTACAAAAGAAGGGAAAATAATAACAAGAGAAAAGCCGTAAAAATTGCAAGACCGAATCCAAAAAGACCATTAATCTTTAGTGAATACACTAAAAATGAGAAACGTTTTGTAATTTGACAACTTAACTTTGTGCTAAACAAAAATAAAAGAGGCCCTGCCCAAATCTACTCTGACTCTGCAGGTAAAAGTAAAAAAAATCTGATTAAAAAAAAAAAAATAAATAAATAAATAAATAATGTGATAATCTGAATCCATTTCTAAAGAGATACAGTTTCACTCTCATTATAAATAACCTCTTATTTTGGCCTAAGATTATAACCAGTGGGCTTTTCTACTGTAAATAGCTCTGCAGAGGCCTCCTCAAATCCCCTTTGAGAAGACAAATATACCCATACAGAATGTATGAAACTTCATAAACACCCCAAGTCATAAAACATGGTTTTGTAAGAATAGCATTACATGGGGCTATTTCAGAAATCTGTACAAATTATGACGGATTCGTGTCACTGAGTGCATCTCACTTTTACGCAGCTCTAGTTTTAGATATCGAGATCCTAAAGTGTTTTTTAGCTTTTATGTCAGCGGGGAGTGCGATTTCAAATATGGAGTAAGAGCAAGCTATATTGAGGAGCAATTGAGATCCCTTTTGTACAACATTCTTTATTTGCAAGCTACCATTTGCTCTGCATACATCCAAAAACAACATCAACTCTTTCCATTTCTTAGGCGCCACAAACTGACAGATATGTAGGGCACATTTCAATTTTGTTTACTCCTGAGCAACTGCCTGTAACCAAACCAAATGCATTTCTATCAAAATTCCTCCTCCATTTCTGCACGTTGGTTTGCTGAGATATTTCGAGCATATAAATGCGAGATAGCAAACATCAGTGCATCTCATCTCAAGTATAACACTTCAAATAAATCAGCAAAATAAACAGAGGAGGTGAAAAAACAAGGGTGCGAGAGAGAGAGAGAGAGAGAGAGAGAGAGAGAGAGAGAGAGAGAGAGAGAGAGAGAGAGAGAGAGAGAGAGAGAGAGAGAGAGAGAGAGAGAAAAAGACAGAAAGGAAAACACAAAGCACAAAAGCGTTACAAATCCACACCATTTTCCCAAGCTGGGTGTCCCTGGCTGAGATGAAGAATGACGTGTCTGCTTGGTAAGAGTGTTTACGACATCAGGAGAGCTGCTCTGGGAAATGGATTACTCAATCATCAGAGCTCAACATGTTCACAGAGCAATGTACCGCTATACAACTGTGTGCAGTCATCTACTTGTTGTGTGTCTACTGTTTGGACTTCAGAAATTTTGAACCAAGGTGGTTGGAAAATAGCACCCAATACAGCCAACCATTAGGCTACAAAAATAATGGCACTAATTTTAAAATAGAAAAGGATGAAAAGGTTGAGCCACTGATTTATAGATAATAAGTGCAAAAGCTCACTATTTTACACATTCTCTAAAAGAGAGGGTTACTTGACCTTATTATAAATGCAGCTTAAAAAACTAATAATGACAGACACCATACAGAAAAAAAAGAGAGTTTAGGAATGATATGTCTGAAGTGGTACAGACAGCACTTTCATTTACATTTGGGAAACTGGAACTGGAATTATAGCTCTGACATTCAAACAATAGGCTTGCTGGAAGCAGATTGTGGGACACCAGAGTAATCATCTCTCAAGCTGAGCCTTGTGGTTTTATTTTTTCATGAGCCAAATTAGGTCAGATATCGTTCCACTCGCTCCCTATTTTTCTATTCAGCACCGCTTCGAATATGTTTGAGGCCCTTTTAACGAGGCTAAATGGCCTGCTTTACCTTGACGAGATTACATTTGCTTGAAAGAAAATGTTGTGCTTTAAGTAAATATTCTGCTAATAACTGTCAAATAGAAAGTGTGAAACCCATGTGTGCTGTTCTTCGCCTAACAGTCCATTATAAAGAGCTGGTGAGAGTATGTGGAGTGTGCTAATTGAAATATGTGTCACATTCACCGGCAGAGCCTTCAGGTACAAATTAGCTTCTAAACTAAGCAGCGTAAAGTGGGAATGTGCTATATTTTTTAAATATGGTTGGCTAAGCAAGCACATATTGCACCTACAGAATAAAATAAATGTATGTAATTCACATATTCACATATCTAGACAAATGTATTGGGACAGCTTGCTTTTTTGGCCAAATGTGGTTTTTGCCCAATCTGGTAGCACATAGTTGGAGACACACAGTTGTACAGAATTTCTTCAGATGTGGTGGCATCAGATTTTCCTTCACTTTACAACTGACAGACCCAAACCTGTTGCAGCACTGTGCACAATGCCAGCTCCATGAAGATATGTTATACATAGGTTGGAGTTGAAGATCTTGAGTGACCTGCTGTAGAGCTCTGACCTCATTTGAACGTTTTTGAAACCCCCTTATTGAACACCTTTGGAATTAATTGAAATTCTGACTGCACCCCAGGCCTCATAAGCCTACATAAGTACCTCAATTTAATAACACCCCTGTGGCTAAATAAGCACAAATCTCCACAAGCAAACTCCAAAATCGAGTGAAACACCTTCCCAGAAGAGTGGAGTTTATTAAGTAAATGAGAACTAAATAGGGAACGGGATCTTCAAATGTAGTAAATATTTATTTATTTATTTCCATATAGTGTATTTTACCAGTGCAGTATTTTTTTTTTAAAAGATATAGCATCTTATACAATATGTAAACAACACGAGATTCAAAGAACCACAATATTAAGTGACATTTACATATTGTTTATTTTTTCTATGAGAATCCACGGCACACAATTCCATACAGATAAATATTTGTGGAACGAAGAACTGGCCAAATCTGTAAAGATCAGAATCACCACGTCTCTGATCAAAGGCAGCAGAGTGCGATGACGAGAATGTCAGGTAATATTATCACCAATTTAATTTGCTTGTGTACATTTGAGATAGCCAACCCACCTGTCTTGCTCTGCAGCGCACCTGCAAATATACACACAACACACAAATAGTTGTGCTCTTATTTGAATGGTACATTTTAATATTCAAGCCAGAGCTAGCTCACACACCAATGTACCGTCCAACTAACATCTCAAAGGGATTTCACATTTCAGTACTGCCATTTGAGGATATAGCTATAAGAACATAACCTTTACATTTAAAAAAAGAATGTACAATTATCATGCAACACACTTTTTCGGTACAGAGCTTTCGGTTCGGTGCACATGTGTACCAAACCCAATTCTTTTTACGTGCGCAACATACTCAAATCTGAGTTCCCTCAGAAACGTATTAAGTGGAAGACCAAAAGTTTGTTCTCTGCCTTGCACATTGAGTGCCATTGCACGAATGCAAACTACAGTGATTACTAAACGGGAATCAGTGTTCACTCTGTGACATTAGGTTAATATTGGAACACTATGTAAGTATGATGTGTCGGGTTTGAAGCAATTTTAAATCTTAATACCCATTTCTGTCATTCAAGTGACAACAAAAGCAGACTATGCTTATTACTCAAACGCCCACAGCCTCATAATATACACTAATGGAAAATAAGCATTTTGACGCTTGTGTTTTCGTTATATTTTTTGTGAACATGTCTGTTAGGCTTGCATACATTTTCTTTTTATAAGATCAAACAAAATAAACAAAAAACAATCAATAAAAACAATTGACAGGGTAAAAAGTATTCAAACTAATTGCCAACATTAGTAGTTTGCCAACAAAAGGAGCCTCGGAACATCTATGATAAAAAAAAAAAAGAAAGAAAAAAACATGTTTTTTCTAGATTTGGAATTGAATTGAATTGTGGCTCATCTCTTGCCAAATTCTCCAAGGTTGCAAAGGTCCCTCTGACTGACTCACAATTTCTAAATCCTCCATACATTCTTAATGGAATTCAAGTCTGGAGACTGGTAAAGCTATGCATGGTCTTCCTGAGTTATTTTGGTTCAGTCCTGTTAATGGATAATTAGCCCTGTATCATGATGCTCCCACCATGTACATCACTGCAGGTGCGGTGTTTTTAAAATTATAGGCCTATTTTTCTCCAAACATAACAAGCTGAATTATTTGCTAAACAGTTCTATTTGTGTTATGTTTCAACCTGGAATATTGTTCCAAAATAATTGTAATTAGTTTAAATGATTTTAGACACAAATCTGTGTTGTTGTTTTTTAGCAGTGTAACTGTTCTGTCTCTTTGTAACGGTAACTTCTCCGTCCTAATACTGTTTTTTTCCTCATTTTGAGTTTGACAAGAGCCAAATTGCGATAGCTAGACGACTGGGTCAGAACATCTCTAACACTGCAACCGTTCCCAGTCTGCAGTGGTCAGTATCTATCAAAAGTGGTCCAAGGAAGGAACAGTTGTGCACCGGTGACAGGGTCATGTGCGGCCGAGGCTCATTGAGGCACATGGGGAGTAAAGGCTGGTCCTTGTGGTCCGATCCAACAGATGAGCTCCTGTATCTCAAATATCTGAAGAGGTTAATACTCGACGGGTCAGAACTGTTCTGGCAGCAAAAGAGGGACCAACACAATGTTAGGCGGGTGGTCATAATGTTATGCCTGATCAGTGTCTTTCCCCTCACTAAATGGACTCACTAAAAAATAATAAAGCATTCCAAGCATCCAGAATGCATTTATGTAAATCTTTCTAAAAATGAAAACACTGGGATGTAGGTGTCTACACTCTTTCAAATTTTCCCAAAAGTAACAATTAAAGAAACCTTAAGCCTTAATCTCTATACAGATACAGTTACAGAACTGTAGGCCATCTATAAACAAAATATATTGATCAGTTTCTCATAATCTAAGTTATTCTATTTTTTTTTTTTTCATTTTAACAATGTACACATGAACAAGGCTTCAAAAATGCCATCTAGAAATATTCCTGTTGGTCACACCAATATTCAGACAGAAAAAAGCACCAGGGTGTTCATTAAGAGTTGTGCTTTGCATTAATGACAGTGTCTATCCTTGCAATGCATGCAAAGCTGTAAATAAAAATAAAAATAAAAAAGTTCCCCCACTCAAACATCAAAATGTCTTTTTTTCTCTCTTTCTTCAAACACACCACTGGTCATGTCTTTATCATAGGTTTTAGTTGAAGATGAAAACATTTATAGTGGCACTTCATCTCTTCTGAGCCCCGAATGATGCCTGCTGCCACTTGTGCTAAGCAGGGAGCTTGATTGTTAGAATGTTCCCCACTTCTTTAATCAATGGGGAGCTGAATGTCTTGATTCTTGGAAGCTTTAAAGAGTATAAAACTGACTCTGAAAGCATGGCTATTCTATTTCCTTATAAATCTCTCTCGCTCTCTCTCTCTCCTTCTCTCTCATATACAACTCGATACTGCTACTAAGTTTCGAAAGACAATAAGGACTAGAGAAAGACACAAAAATAACTGGCAGTTTGAAAAAGAAAACTAAAGCAAGGTATTCATGTACATTATCAATAACTCAGAGACGGCCTACTGTCCAGCTCTTATGTTCATCAAACGTATCATCAGCGTCACCTTTATGTAATGTAGCTTTATGTTGTGTGTTGTAGCTCTATGTTGTTTAGTGTAGCACCAGGGTTCTGGAGGAACGTTGTCTTGTTTTTACTGTGTACTGTGTACCACTGTGTATAGTAAAAATGACAATAAAAGCTTCTTGACTTGACTTGACAAAACCTTTTTTTTTTTCACACAAATTTCTCTTTTTTTTTTTTTTTATCACTGTTGGGCAATTTGTGTTATTTGCCTTTTTAAATACAGATTCATGAAGTGTTTCAATTCTATAATATACACACATGCACACTGGATTTTACTCATTGTGTTTCACCCATATGATGAAACACAAATATGTGGAGCAGTTTCCAGTGTTCACTCTTGTGAGTAACACCTACACTAATGTAATAAAAGCTCCAGAGGCTGCTGAGGGAAACAAAACAAGCAGCTCACTTGTAAAAACCCTGAACTATTTACAATGCATACAGCATCTCTACAGGAAGATGATATTATGAAGTCTTTCATCAGATCACATTATTAATCTAGTATGCTTTAGTGTGCTGTGACTAAAATACTAATTTCTTTAATTTAATATTTAACATCAACCCTAGAAATAATACAATGGTACAGTTAAGTTTGTTATATGGTAATGTAGTAGCTGTCTATATTATTGGGGTGGAATACAGCAGACTGAAGCTGATCACATCAGCACTCGAATGTTTCTTTGAACCATATAGAATGATGTGTCTGTCCAATTATCTCAGTTGGTCCAATTATCTCAGTCAGTCCAATTATCTCCAAGATAAACAATTATTTATTGTCACTGGAACAGGAACTAATCCTTTGATTATTTCTAAATTGTTAGAAAAATAACCACCGGATTATAGTTGCAGCCGAACACTTAGGTACATCTGCTAAGTTGACATAGTAGTAAAAGTAGATAAACAAGCATCCCCTTACTAGTGCATGCCTACAGAAAACGAGTAAAGAGTATTATAATTAATACAATATAAATAATCTAAAAAAAAAACTGTATTTCAGTATGAAAACACTAATTAGAGCCCCTTAAATCTCATTTGCATTCAAGACACTGTAGAAATTCCCACAATGTATCTAATTCCACCATATACACCAAGAGCCATCAAAAGCACTTTAATGATGCCTTCAGGAAATATTCATTATGTTTTTCTACTATCAACCTGTGCATAATGGGGGTCGTTTTCTTAAGTCCTATAAAAAACAGAGCAGAAGAGTGAGTGGGAGAAAGAGAGAAAGAGAACGAGCGTGAAAGAGTTCTTTTCTTCGAGTGACACAAAAACCTGGAGGCTCAACTGTCTCGCAAAAGATATACTACTGCCCTAATCTGCATACAGCTGACGAGAATGTGAGTTATATCTCATCTAAATGTAAATTAGGTGTTTTATACCTTCAGTAAACACTTTATATTACCGTGCACTGTTTTAATAAACCAATTAGAATTTATTACCTGGATACCGAAGATATGAGCTATTTCTCTGAATTCACTTTTTTTTATAAAGCAAAACCTTGGGAGTTATCCTGGAAAAAAAAAAGAGTAAAAACAGCTGTACTGGCAGCAGGATGCAAGATGAATGATCGTTTCGAGTCAAATAAATACATCTGCTTAAATTCCTGTGCCTCACTCAGCAATAAATTAAGCTTGCAGTGAGAAAGTATGTGTAACTCGCGTCACACCTTTAAAATACAACACAAAAAATGATCTTTAATACATGAGATATTTTAACTTGCCATCTTGCAGGTTTTAAACATGGAACTGAGACCAAAAAAATAGGCTTGGCTGCAAGCAGTGGTGATCGACGTACATAAACCCTGTACTTGAGTTAAAGTAGAGATGCACTGGTATGATTTGACTGCAGTTAAAGAAAAAATGCTCACTTGAGTAAAAGTACAAAAGGATTTGCCTTCAAATGCACTTAAGTATACAAAGTACTATTATTTATTGCGGCTATAATGTTCCTATTATCATTAATGTCACAAGACTCTTTGCTTAATCAATGCAGTTTATGTAAAAAGACTTTAATGTTACTCAGAGCACACTAATCTATTAATGGAATGATATTAATGAGTCAAACACTGATTGATATATATAAAAATTATCATGAGCCCAAAATCCTCCTTTTTACTGCATCAAAAAAATGTGGGTGTTGTGGTGAGTTAGATTCAGGAGATTCTTCCATCATTTATTACTTTTAAAATGTTGAACCGATGCTGAACTGTATGTTATGTGTACGTAGATACCACCAAGCAGCAAATCAAAACAAGTTTAAAACACAACACGCGCTCGACACTGATTGGTGGCTTGCACTTTGTTTGACTTTGAAATGTAGTAATGTTAAAGTGAAAGTCTCCCCAAATGGAAATACTTCATACTACAGACATGCGAAAAGGCTTCTTAAGTACAGTAACGAATTACATTTACTTCTGCTTCTTCTAGATGCATCTGAAATTCTTCTAATTTCCTCAATTGTCTAACAATCTACAATAAACTGCATTTCGTTCATTATTTTATCCTGTTTATTTCACTTATTTTCCCCTTTACATTCAGCAAACAATGAAAAGTTATCGCACAAGTTAGTTACAAACGTTTTGCCTGCGAACATTCTCTCTGTAAAGGATGAGTAATTAACTGTCATATCTAGGGCTTTCATATTTCCATAACGTTCCTCTGTGTTATGTCCTTTCAGTGACATTGGAGCTCAGAACTCAATAACGTTTAACACCAACAGCAGCGTTTTGTACTACCGGAACGTCACTTCTCCTTTATCAGCGTGTAAGCAGCTAACGTTGTTTAACGTGTTGCTTTGCTGAAACAGCGACAGGACATTAATTTGACATTAGCACAGTAATATCAATTCCTCTCTCTTTTCCAACTTGGGTAATGCATTTACTGGAAAGAGATTAATATCAATTCCATTAATCATTCAGGAGAATTTCCCTAGCCAGAGAAGTGTGGGTAATATCATATATGTTAGCTGATCTTTGCCTGGTCGCTCGATGCTCATTAATCAATGTCGCTGGCCCTCAGAGCCATACTTCAGGGAAAAAACTGAGAAACATATAAATTCCCCTGATGATTTATTTATATTGACTCGGGCTCGGTAAATTTATGTTGATCATATTCCTTTTTCTTTTGTCAGTGCCCTTCGCTGCCCACAAAAAAATTATGACATAACGCATGGCACAGTGGTTTACAGCAAAGTCGGCCTCCAGAATCCAGCAAAAAAAAGTTTGCAGTAGCACTGGGTCTCTCTCCGGTACAGTGTTCGACAGCCGCGCATCAAGCGCTACTGCAAATATTCACATTTCTGTTACACAGAATAACTACACTAGCATCGTATTGTGTTGTTACGCACTGCTTTTGTATTTCATCCGATTGAAATTTTTCAATCATGACCTCCGGAATTGTACACTATCAACTTTTCTCTGGGAAAAAAGAAGTTACAAGCTGATAAGACAAAAAAAAAAGACTAGCCTATCCTGAAATTGCATTGATATAGAACATTTCCAAAAGTGCAGAAATCCTTTAAAAAGCTCTCCCACAGGGAGGCTAGGGGCAGTGGTGAGCCTCAGCCCTGCGGTGGAGTGAATTGGTTGCCTGTCAAGAATATGAAAGCTGAGTCTCATCTGCTGGAGTCCCTGAACCTAATCTCCCAGCAGAGAATGATATTGTGTCTGTTCCAGAGCCCTACTGATTCACTGTCAATCCAGCCTGGAGCCGCTCTCAGCTGCCCACTTGACCTTGTCGCAGAAAAAGCACTTTATTTTCATTATGCCGCCATTCATTCTGCCCTTACTAAAAAAGAGCCAAACAAAGGCCATTTACTCAAAGCATTCTTCAAAATATTACAGTACTGTTTAATTACAGCTTTCAACACGTGGACAGACAAGGTAAAAGAGCAGCCACTTTTTGCAACAGGCTTTACGTTGTTTTGTGTTTTACGCTGGGTTTTTTTAACCACCTCCTTCTGTATGAAAGGAAATAATTAGACTGTAAAAGCATAGCTCAGATTGACAAATCTCTCACACCACATAGCAATTCACTTGTACACAACAGAAGGGCTAATATTTGTAATCATACAGATTTGACAGTATGTAGACCTAATATTACCTTCTAACGCCGTCATTCGTTCTTCAGGTCTGACTATACACTTAAACCTTAAGAAAGCATAGTATATTGGGATTATAATTATGAATATAGAATGATAGTGTACTTTGGGCATTTGGCAAAAAGAGAACAAAACAGGCAGAAATATTCATAGTGTATTTCTAAATCAATGATGACAAGAATTATTTCGATTTTTAACTGTCCTGCACTTAAAAAAAATCATAATAAATTTACACCTGAAACACATGTTTATGGCCTCATATATAATTAGCTTTTCTCAAATTCAGGCTAGGAATCCAATTTATATTTTATTCGAACAAATAAGATTATTCCGTTATGCCTGGTGGAAGAGTTTTTTCTCTGCAGGAAAAATAATCTCAATTTAGCATTAGTGATGTGCTGCATAGACGGAGTAAGGAGAAGAAACTGAACCCTGGGACAGTGAGCTCTAAATATTCAGCCTACTCACCACTCTCAAAGCAGGCATCAAAGACAAGGTGTCCTTTCCGAGCCGCTCCTGTGTGTCCTGGAGGAGTGACAGTCAGTTTGCTCACATTCCCTAGCAAGGCATCATCTCCTCCTGTCTCACTACCTGTAAATCACACAGCAAAAAAGCTCAACATTTGCCAAATAGAATCACAGACGACGCTTCAGAATGCAGAACAGATTCAACTCATCCGAACCTGAAAATATCATTTGACAAATTGAATGTGAATCACTGTGTCACAGTGTGTCACTGTCACAAAACAGATGATGCATGTGACCAGAGGATGTGTTTATTTTTTTTGGTTTTAAGAACGTCAAGAATATTTTTTATAAGATATAAGATTCAGATTCGATCCGTGGCTCTGATATCAGGATTGTATTGAAACTTTTTAAAGGCCCTGTGCAGCCCTAGTTTTAGAATGATTCATACAGGAAAGTGTACACTGAATTCTTTTACTTTTTGAAATGATCTTAAATCTTTTGGAAAAAAAAAAAAACCTCAAACAATTTGATAATAAAGCAACATTGTTTTATTTGAGAAAAATGAAACGAGAGGACGGCGTGTGTTGTGATTTACATGTTATGAGAAAACTTAACACAATGCTATACAAAGAAATTCTACTTCAGTGAAAGTAGCAAAACTAGAAGGTGGGCACAGAACAGAATGTCTTGTAAAGGTATCCTAATAATAAAAAACATTTTTTATTTACTATAGTGACAATTCCAACAAAACCTGTTATATTTATTAGTTTGCTAAATTGACTAAATGGAAAGTGTTTTAGTATTACAAAAGATAATAATATAAATAATACAGAAATAATAATAATAATTAAAAAATAAAGTGATGATGTACATGAGTGGGTCTCACACCTACTGAGCACCGGGTGAAAGAGTTGTAACAGCACGCTGCTTCTTTGGCTCATGTCTGACTTTAAAGAAGATATACCTCTAAGTATATCTGACTTAGAAAGACATGAAAGTTCCCAGAATCCTTAAACAGCTAGAAGAAGGCGTAGGATAAAAGACCAAACTAAAACATTCTGTTGTGTGCATCTAATCTGTTTATTTTCTTCTTCAGGCACGATCCAGTGTTTGCACAGTAATCAAAAAACAGGTCAATAAACAAACACTAAGGGTGACCAGCCGCCCCAGAGGACACTCGTTTGCCTGATATACGCAAGTTTGAAATTAAACGTTGAACAGAAAGGGAACACGCATACACTTCCTTTTAGCCACTAATCAGGTATCATTAGTTCTGATAGAACTTTGCAACTAGAAGATACTGTTTCAAAAGGAATACATCATATGCATTTAAGGCAGATGCCCCATCAGAGCGATGTGCAGGTATCTCACTTATACAGCTGAACAATTAAGGCTTAAGGGGCCTTGTTCAAGAGCCCAAGAGCAGTGGCAGCATGGTGGTGCTGGAATTTAAACCCATGGCCTTCCAATCAGAAGACCTAGATCTTATCCATTGAGCGACATCATCCAGCTTTCCACCAAATCAAAGAACAGCAGCCTTTAATGTTCAGCAAGAAAAAAATTATATTAAGAAAAAACATCCATAAACCATTTCCCTTTTTAGTGTAAGTTATAGTATAAGATTCTCTCCTTCTCTCTCTCTCTCTCTCTCTTTCTCTCTCTCTCTCTCTCTTTCTCCCACATTATAAGATTCCCCCTCTCTCTTTCTCTCTCTCCCATAGTATGAGACCTTCTCCCCTTCTCTCCCTCTCTCTTTACTCCTCTCCTTCTCTACCTCTCTCTCTCTCCCACGGTATAAGATTCCCCTTTTCTTCCTCTCCCTCTCCTCCTCTCTTCCTCGTTCTGCCTCTCTCCATCTCTCTTTCTCTCATAATATAAGATTCTTTTTTTCTCTCTCTCCCAGAGTATAAGATTCCTCCTTTCTCTCTCTCTCTCTCTCTCTCTCTCTCTCTCTCTCTCTCTCTCTCTCTTTTATAGTATAAGATTCCCTCTCTCCTTTACCCCCTATTTCCTCCTCTCTCTCTCTCTCTCTCTCTCTCTCTCTCTCATAGTATAAGATCCCCCTTCCTCTTTTCTCTCTTTCTCTCTCTCTCTCTCTCTCTCTCTCTCAGGTTTGCAGTCACTCTTCTTCTGTGCCTAAAGCCGGGACGTGATGACGTTTGACGGCGCGTGAGACGCGCATTCAAATTCCCCGCCATTCCGCAAAGCCCAAACACTGTCTCACAGCAGCTGACTTCCGGTTACACTGCCTGTGTGTTTCCTCTGCTTCTGGAGTCAATCCGACTTCATTCAAACAATATCGCTATAATCAGGACTTGCACAGGAATCACCCTCTGACAGCTTCATCACTCACATCACACTCTCGGGCTTTTGCATTACAACGCATTGAATACAGTCACATTGCCTTAAAATATATATATATATTTTTATCTGTTAATTCGTCCAAAATATTATTAAATCCGTTTATTAACACGTCTGGATCCATTAGCGTTCTGCCATTCAAGTACACACTGGTTATTTAGGAAGTAAAACACAAGAGAAGGAAATCCTTTTCTTTATTAATTAGACAGAATTTGGGAATAATTATATATCAAACTACGGTTACATCCAAAGCGCACAACATTGAGACACTAACCACCAGGCTTATAACAGCGGTAATTACAGTGTCACCATCACAGAGACGCCGACTAGCCTGACTCTGTTCCTGGGTTAGCGTTAGCAAGCGTGGCTAACGTTAGCACAACATTACACCGTTATTATCCTTAATTATAAGCAGCAGCACCTCGCTCGTGCGCTCTCATGCCATTCGGTATTGTGCGTGTCGCTTGTTCAAAAGGTATAAGGTAGAGACGCTGCTTAGTGTTTTACACACCGGTGTCGGGCTCTCCAACCTTCTCCTCCATCTTCCTGGGGTTTTTTTTCCGCTTCTCCACCAGCCGCCAGGTAACGCCGACGCCGCACGCGCGTTGCCAAGACAACACGTCCGGGCGGGAGCCGCGGAGAGGAGAGAGAGCTCGAGCCGCTGACGTCAGACGCGCTGTCAAAAAAATAAAAAAAGGGTGCGCGCGAGCGCTAGGCCCGTTAGCTCCCCCAGCTCCGCGGATGTCTCTCAGCAAGATCCAAAGCTGTTTCCTACAGAAGGAAATACCGAATACGTTGAGCTGCAAAAGAAAAAGAAAAAGATATGCATTAATGCACTTTACCCATAGACTGTACCGGAGTACACCGGGATGCTACAGTCACGTGACCACCTGTCTGTGCCATGCACTCCGGGTTCAGTAATACAACTTCATTCCTGTGCAAAGGATTTTTAATCAAACTGCATCTACTGTATAGCAGGGCTCTTTTATCCTTAATAATATTATAATGTGGATTAAACACCCATTAGCTACGACATTAAAACCACTGAGAGGTGAAGTGAATAAAATGATCACTCTGTGTCACCTGTATGAGCTGTCAAAAAGTGCACTATTTGTAAAAAAAAAAAAAAAAAAAAGTATTGGGACACCTGATCTTTCCTGCTATATGTGGTTCCTATACAATTGTATACATCACTCCCACTGGGAGATGCATGATATTAAAGATGTCTTGGTGTGTTGGTGTCAAGTATATTAGGCAGCAAATGAACGTTTGGTGTGTCACGTGGAGGGAAAGGAGCAGGTTAGGGGCACAAGGGGGATGTAAACAATATTAGGCTGGTGGTTTTAATGTTATGGATGATCAGTGTATATTTATATTATACTTTAGTAAAGGTCTTAAATGGTTTTATCCATAATAAAATGAGAATGTAGAATATTAAGACAGCTGTCATAGCTACTAGAATCCACGTCAAGCATTTTAAATTAAAAACTATGGACTTTACAAATACAAATACAGTTTACAAGTCTGTGTAAAGAAAGCAGTCAATAATAATAACCTTCACTTTACCTTAACTCAAAATCTGCCCATTGAACTTAGATGTTGCTTTAAAAATCCAAGATGATTATTATTCATAAAAAACAGTATTTTTATATAAAAAAAAATGTCATGCAAGAATTTTTCCTATTTTGTTCTCTTCACCAAGGTCCTAAACTGGTCATATCACATATTGTCATAAATAGAGTATTGCCTTGTAAACAAGTTGACTGACTGACTGACTGACTGACTTGGGGTCAGCTTGGTGTAGGATTTGTGCATAAGTGACTCATTTCATTTGAATGTGGATGTGTTCTTGAATATAAACAATATTTTAGTTATCGCCGATCTAACATTTGCACAACACAACCTCCAATGTGTAAAAAAAAAGGAATGAAGGAAGGAAAAACTTAAGAAATAAAAGAAGTTGTGCTGGTTGAACAAAAAAGTGTACCACGAAGATAGATCTTGCTTTGTACTTGCAAATTGGACCCAAGTTACAATTTACCTTATGTACTGTTAATTTTTCAAATTAGTTATACACTGGCCCGCACATACATTTAGGCTTTAGTTCCATTAGCATGCAAAGTGTGCCATCTTAAAAGCAGAAATAGTCGTCGTTCATCACTGTATTAATGTATTCTACTTGCTTTAATGTATACCGCCTGACTAAAAATTATGCCGCCTCTATTTTGGTGGTTGTAGCCTTAGTTTTTTTCCATTTGTAAATAAGATATATATTGTATAAAACACCAAACCACCCACTGAAAAAAAAGATTTCACTGACAAGTTCAAATACCTTCCACTTAATATTTCTTTCCTGACATACTGTGACGGGGAAAAAATGGCTGCAGAAATTGCCATCATCAGCTGTTCCTTTCAAAATTGCCATGTCCCTCATGACCGATAGCCCACTGGTTGTCTCTTTTATGAATTCCTGGACAATTGAAGCAGAGTCTATAGACTGTGTGCCATCAAACAATCAGGCCAGATTCTATTCATGTTCTATTAATGCTCCTGCTTTAAAAAAAAAAAAATTATTAGCCTTTGAATGATTTCCTGTAATACTTTGTTTCAGGAGGGTACAAACTCGCACTTGCTCTCCTGCTTATTCCCAGGTTGCAAGCAGAAACAATGAAACCATCTTAAATAAAATAGAATCAGATTTTGGCATTGATTATATTATAAAGCAAACTTTAAAAAAAAAGAGAAGCATGTGTGTGGACCAAATGTTTTAGGTGTTTAGTAATTCCACTAAATGATACCTTGCTAGAACTGAAAATAGATTAGATGTCCATCATGTGCTGCCATTTCCTGCCATCTGTCAGTTAGCCCCATAAATATGTATGCATTTGATTTGGTTGTTGATTTCTATAAGCAATGTCAAGTGATTGAAATATGTGCAAATTCGAATTCTTTTCGTTATTGCGTCCCAAGCGAAACGTTCAAGTACTATAAGTTGCCAGCCTACTCAAGCACAGAAGAGTGTTTCAGAGCATGCTGAATCTCTGCGGGTATTCTTTTGACAATTATGATGTGCCTGCAGGAGCAGAATCTGCCTTTTCTTCCTCATCTCTCCACTGCGCCGTTCCTGTCATCACTGAACAGATAATTTAATCAACACATCAATCACGCAATTCACGAGCAAAGTTCAAAATATTCACAAGAAAAAGTGCAGTCCACTTCTTGATCCTCACATTTTTTAATTGGTTCTCCTGAGATGCAATGGCTTTTCACATCAAAATCAAATGTAGCCCTATTTCTTATTTCACTTGGCTCACAAATCTCTTATTATATTAAGACCCAAAAAAAAGTCACTAAATGTCTTTTTCATTTTATGTTTAAGATATTTTAAATGATACACAAAAATATCAAGTTAATAATATTGAATGTGTGTGTGTGTGTGTGTGTGTGTGTGTGTGTGTGTGTGTGTGTGTGTGTGTGTGTGTGTGTGTGTGTGTGTGTGTGTGTGTTTCCTTTGGGAACTCCATTTTTTGGGTAGTGTACAGGGAAACCCTTTTTAACTAGGCCATTTTGGGACAGTAAACATGTAGCCACTCTGCAAACGGCAGGTCATGCATGGAGAAAGCCGTCCACAGGGGACACCAGGCTTCCAGCAGGCTTCAGGAAGACACATAGAGTCACTATGGCGACAGCAATCAGATGCCTCCTGGGACCAGGGCGGACAGAAGAGCGGGGATGAGGGACAGATGACACTGAAATCAAGCAGCAGACGATTCATGTGGCATCGTATACATGCACACATATACACATATATGCACACTCTTATGCAAGAATGCTCAGGCACACAAAAATATATAATAAAAAAAACAGCTCCATTAGAAGAACATGGCACTGTGCCCCCTCACTTTCGCTGTCTTGCCATTGGCTGCAGTCCACCCTAACAGATGGGCTGGTGTCACTAGGCTGCTATTAACTGGACACTTGCCTCGACTGTGGCATGGAGACCAAAGCTTGCTGCATTATACACAATAAGAAACTGACCAAGCTACGTGCATTCACACCCAGTATATGTATATATATAAAACGAATCCCCTTTTATACAGATGCTAAGTGTTTAGAATTAGATCATCCTACTTCATCTGCAAATAAAGTCTGATCTCATAGCTCGTCATTGATATTTTCAGATAATGACCAAATCACATTAAAATGAGGTCATTTCTTTGTATTCCCAGTCTAAGAACATGCATTTGCCTCAGTTAATAAAACAGTAAAACAACACTAAAATGGAAAAAATTTGCATATTGTGTACATGAACACAGTGTGGTTGCTAAAAGATAAAGAGCAGAATCCTGTTTATTCACAAATAGGTTACTTGTAGTATATCTATTTTCGTTGCATTTTTATTTAATTTACATTGCTACAAATCTGGAATTCCAATTCCTGTTTTCAAAATTAAGCCTTGTGTTGCATTAAAATCTGCCAAAATTGCCGCTTACTTAAAGTTCAAGAAAATTTTTTTACTTAATTCACATTCATCTATTAGTTAACTTTTCATATTTTTCATATATTTTACTGTAATAAGCTCAATTTCAGATCAAATATTTTTGAATTAATGAGGTAAAATAATTAGTAATCTTTTTTTTTGGTGACTTTGTCCAAATACATTTTTAAAATTATAAAGGTCATTCAAAAAATGTTGGTCAGGCATCAAATTTAATTTATAAATGTATTGATGTTGATGCAGATGATGCAAGGAAAGCGTTCTAGTTCAAATAAAATGTAAATGTTTGTTCCTAATTATGCATGAAATGAATCCCAGAAAAAAAAATTCAACTCAGTTCTACAGCAGTTGAAAACTCTTGTCTTCTTTGTTGTGCAATTTTGGCCTTGTGTCAAACAATCCTAAATGAGAAGTTACAATAACATGTCTATATACACATGTAAATTTTTGCAGTAAAAATGTTTTTATTCATATAATGCCTAATGAATTGGCGGTATGGCTCTGATCTCTGATAGTCAGATAATTGTTAATGTTCTTGCTGCATTATTGCAGAGCATCAGTTCTCAGATCAAATGTAGCCGAAGCAGGCGGGTGGGTGAAAATAGAGTCAAGAGTGGGCCGAGCATCTTGTGCGCACTCCGAGCGGCAGGAGCACTGAGCCGAACCCGACGCTTGGGAGCAAGGCACCGACGAAAAAACAGATGTGCCCGTGTTACATTTGTTAGAACAGTCTTCTCACCTTGTGGTAACACTGCGAACTGTAGCTGTAGGAGAGCGTGATCGCCAAAGAGAGATGGAAAGAGGAGAGAGAGGCTGAGGAAGGGTGTGGGAGGAGAGGGGAGGAGAGAGAAACGAAGAGAGAGAGAAAGGGTAAGAGACAGGAAGGGAGGGAGTAGAAGGAGAGAGAAAGAGAGGGATAGGGTAGAGGGAGAGCTAGAGAGAGAGGAGTTTAAACTAAGAGCTATGTTTTGGGACGGAGTAATCTGCTAGAGAGCAGTGTGTGGATCGGAGCGCATTGTGCAAGTGAGTGTGCGGGGGACAGATAAGGAAAGAAGCCCGCCAGACCGACTGCTTGTTTTAATGTGCTGACTCTGGAGAGATTAAAAAAATATATACTGACTCTTCAGTCGTGTGCCGTAAGCCAGGGCACGAGCTGAACATTTAACAGAGGTGCACCAAAAACAGGGCGTGAAAGCGGACAAAACACATCCAAGCAAATCAGTCCACTTAGAGGATTTTTTTCCCTCCCTTTCTCCTTTTTTAAAAAAAAAAAAAATCTGTTTCCTTTTTCTTTCGCTGGGACCGTTCCCCGTTTCCGGTAGAGACAGTGAAAAAGGAAGGGAGACTTCCACTGACGGACAGCCACTAGAGCAAGTACACAGAGGCGCGAGGACAAAAAAGAATCAGTCGCTGATAACCAAGATGTTCGAAATCAGCCGAACCCTGAACGCCGCCTTGTTGAGCAATGAGGTAAAGCCATGCGATTTGCTTCTTCCTTCACCATGCTTTTCTCAGTGTGTGAGTGTGTATGTCGCCAACCATCCCCTCGGGTGTGCCGTTTCTGTGTGTCTGTGTTGTATTAACGAACCCATGCTTATAGAACGTTGCAGCTGCATCAGGTTAGCTTCATGTCCAAGGAGTGTGGAGCAGGTTTAGATCCAGGGCTGTTTAAGGATGCAGAGAGCCGCACTGCCCTCCGTAATGGATGAGAGCCTAGACTCGCTGTCTCTCCCCCACAACACACACGCACACACACACACACACACACACACACACACACACACACACAAGCACGCACACACACACACACACACACACAAGCACGCACACACACAAGCACGCACACATACACACACACACACGCACACACCCACACACACACACACACACACACACACACACACACACACACACACACACACACAAACACACACACAATCATTTCATTTTCTCATTTACTCAAAGCAAGATGGTTCTAACTGCTGAGCTTGCTTGATGACTAGCCCATCTGGGGCTCACACTGTGTGTGCATGTGTTTATGCGCGTGTGGGTGTGTGTTTGTGTGTATATCTATGCGTGCGCGGGCGCGTGTGTATGTGTATGTGTACGAACGTGCTAGCACAAGCGTGAACGCGAGCACTCGGCTGCCTGTCGCTGTAGCTGTCCACCCTTCTCACTCTGTCCTCTCATCTATATTCCTTCTTTCTTTTTGCTCCCTCTCTTTTTACCATTCTATTTTGTTTCCCCCCCTCTTTCCCTTTCTCCTCTTTTGTTTCTTTGTCTCGTCCTGTGTGTGATCGTGCACCTTGCAAGCAGTATCTGAAGATGATGGTAAGGTACTCCCAGTACTCGGCACTAGCCCAGGCTGAAGGCTCCGTCCCAGGCATGGGCTCCCTGCTTTTACCCCACGATCCATCCAGCCAGCCGGGGGCCAGGTCACTGGGGGTAAGAGGATAGACAGATGCGTGTGTGTAGAGAATGAAAGAAATCAAAAAACAACGACCAAAAAAAAGAGGAAGTGTTATAATAGTTGTTCAATTTAATTGAATGAGTGCAGCCTTCAGGCTTTATTAGCAACAGTTTTCATGCTTTCTTGTGTAATGACTATTTATTTCACTAACATTAACAGCAGTGACAGAAAAACAGGGAACATCTACTGACTACTTTGTGCATGCCGGTGTGTGTTTATACTTTTGTGTGTGCAATTGAAAGCATGTGTGTATGTTTGCGTGGGTGTGTTTATGCATGCAACTAGTCGTACTGGGATCTGAAAGGTTGCTTGTAGGTGAAGCGTAATTGGATTGCGTAAGACGTATGTCCTTGAATTTTGAAACTTTCCCCCCCCATCTTTGTGTACTAGACCCTTTTAGAGTTGTTGAAGTGAAAGTGTTTCAGCATGCTGCATTGTGGGACAGAATTTAATAATGCACAAACTGTTATATTGATTATATTTATTACAGAAGTGCACTGTTTTCTTTTTTGTGGATTTTAAAGGCATATGAGCAACGACATAGCTGACAATTTAGCTTTTTTTCAGTTTTCACTTCCATACAATTTTTTACTAGAGCTCCATTTTTCAACAAAGCTACATATAATCACGGCGATCCAACACCTAATAATCGAATACATAACCGAAACTGACGATAGGCTGCTTGCTCTCTTCATTTTGAAATATTTGTGCAGTATGACATTGAGCTGATGTAGTGTTTCTCGAAGGGGAGCAGAATCTGCCTGAAGAAAAGAAAGCCCGTGCAGTGCAAGGAAAGCCATGACAGACTGGTACGGTATGTGACGGTCGATTAAAAGTAAATCCCTGACTTGGTGCATTAAATCGACATGAAGCTGTGGGTGTCTAATCTGTGATGGGCTCTCGTTCCCCACAAAACAGGATCAGCCTGCCTGAAGCTGCAGCACTTTCTTACACAAAACGCCACACTAGTGATTGTGCTGGAGCTCCTCTGCCAACACACACACACACACACACACACACACACACACACACACACACACACACACACATACACACACACACACACAAGCACTGCGATGGCCTGACGTGTGCTTTGGCTTAAGAAACAGCTAAGCAGTGTTTACCAGAGATAGCAGATCTTGAGACCCGTGTGTTTTATAAACACAGCAGAACAGTTACTATTGTTTTGTTTTTTGTTTTTATGATTTTTCTCTTTAGTTTGTAGAAATACATGAATTAAACAAAAACAAAAAAGGAAACAGTTCCAATCAAAACCATCATTTAATCTTGATTAAAGGATTATTTTGGTTTCATGAATTTGTATTTGGCAGAAGAAAGCAAGCCAAGCATCTCCAGCTCAATCAATACATCATAAATTAGCAAAAGTCAGAGAATGCTTTGCATGATTTATGCCTTCAATTGGGAAAGGAGCAGGAAGAAAGTAATATTTTGTATTATATGAAATTAACAAACAGATTGAGCGTACTGAAATATAATAACATTATTATAACATGGACCGTGACGCACCCACTAAGAACACCACACTATCCAGAAGGTTCCTAATGAATTACAGGATTTTGTTTCAAACCGCAGGTATAATGTATTGTTCAGGGACGAAGAATGTGACCGTGTAGTCCGATATGCTAGGCTGAGCATCAGCACGCTGGAAAAAACCCAATAATAAAAAAGAATCGCACACAAGCCATGATTCTTCTATTTAAACGTGTTTCAAATAATTAAGCGAGTTAAAACAGACCATCGTTACTGTGATTAATGGTACCTTCATTAAGTGAAGCCAGATCATTTGCATACATTAGAACAGTGTGAGGCAGGAGGTAAGAGGCTATCTGCAAGCGCGCTTCATGAAGCAGACACATCTTTTCAGCAAATTAATGCACAAGCTTTTTATACGCATTAGACTGTTGAGAGAGCAGGATTGAAAAAAGCACGGAATCTAAAATATTTAATGTTCATACATTTAGTGTTCAAAATAAACCTAATATCAATGAAATATAAATCCAGAATTTCTGGTTGAAAAAAGAAAAAAAACATCCATCAACCAGGGTAAAAATGGAGAGCGTGTAATTATTAAAACGAATGGCGCACTGAAAGAATCAATAAATCACAAGTGCATCATGATAATGAAGCTGCCATTAATATACAGTGTTTGAGCAAAAAGCAGTTCATTAGCGCAGCGGCTAATGGCTGCCGCATTAGAACGCTGTGCCACCCCAGCTCACTATTTGTCTGAAAGCTGCCGAAATTCTGAAATGGCATTCGAACAGGAGAAACAAATACAGAGAGGTTTTTTTTTTTTGGAAGGAGTGCTGGTGACACATGACCGGCGCGCTGCATGCTGTGCTACATTGAGCGTAGTTTGATTCCCAACACTGGTTGATATTCGACATGGAAAGGCAAACGTTTTCCTGGAAAAAAAAAAGAGCAGAAAAAGCCAGTAATGGGAAATGTGTTGTGATGAAAACACGGTGCCAAAGGTGAGTGGTTGAGTGGACAGACGACGCTACAGGTAGAAAATACAGATTTAAAAAAAAGAGTATAATTCTGATAAGGAAATTCATTCACACATACACAGTGCTCTTTTTAGAGCTGCTTCATCCCTTGGTGTTTTCTTTAACTTCATTTTCAGCCATTTTGAAGAGGTTATGATTTCCCCCTAAACTCATTTGAAGGAGCAGAGAGGCAAGCAGTGAGTTGGTGGAATTGTGGAGCGATTGGCAAATGTCTGTTGGCAGTGTTTGAGACAGGCAGGGTCAGCTCTATTTCACAACAGTGATTAGCTCGGCCCATCTGCCGGGCCGAGCGGCTCCTCCTGCTGTGATTGCACTGTTTTTCTGCTTAATGTAGCCCAGGAAATTAGTTCATTTGTGCTGCTCAACCCCAGGCCCACTGATCCACGACCAGGTGCGGCATTCTATCGTGCACAAAGGCGCAACGAGCGCGCGTGTGCGCATGCGAGCGAGCGCACGTGTGTATACGTGCTTCCACGTGCAAGAGAAGCAAAGCATCCAGGGAAGCACATTCATCAACTACGCCAGCATTTCAGCACAATAGCGGTAGATTGCGCTCAATCACATTCCTGCATTAAAATAACGTTTTCCATTTTTCTGATTTTTAGAAGCCATTTCGCTGCAGTTGAATCATTTTATCATCAGCCATTATCTTTATTATTCATTTATTTTTCATTTATTAATTTCTTAAATGTTAAATAACTATTATACCTTTATTTATTTTAAGATTCTGCTTTTTTTTTTATAAAAAAAAAAAATACAAAAAAAAAGAATAAATAACATGTGATTCCTATTGTTCAGTTATATAACTAACAGGGCTAACAATTTTTAACAGAACACACCTTGATTTTAAAGGACAGGCTTGGAAAGCAACTATTTAAGCTGTAGGTCAACCACAGGTCACCACACATACACATACACACAGCCACACAAGTGTGAAAATCACATGCCGAGGAACAGAAACTCAAAATCTGCGACCTAGCAATAAAGAATTCCCTATTATTTGCATCAGATGGACCTGCTTTAAGATACAATAGAAGCTTTACTTGAGGAAATTTAGATATTCTATTTCATGACATAAAATGTAGAGTAAATTGACAGTGTATAAAAATAAAAAAAAAGGAGCAAAAGTGCCCAGAATCAGACTGGCCGTACTACAAAGTAATGATTCCTTCTGTTGTACTCAAGATTGCATCAGTGACATCACCTGACAGCTTAGCCTCTTCCATAAACGATTTATCCTCTTTCTTTCCAATTACACTGAACAACAGGAAGTTGTCTTCAGCGCTGCTGAAGGTCTGCTGGACAGTGCACACACAGACAGGGCTGGAACTGGAGCTTGAACAGAAACAGTAAAGGACATGTAAGATTCTTTATATCAGAAAATAGACTTGTGGTGGTTAAATAGTACCTCAGAGTTGCTGTTTTAAATTACAAAGCATCTTTTATTGGCAAAAAAAATTGAGTGGGACAACATGAGAGTAAGAGTTACATTCAAGAAAAGAGACGAGCTGAGCTGGACATAGTCAGGCATTTGACCGAGGGAGAATCAGAGCAGCTTACTCCAGTCTAGCCTTCGCTCCCATTTCCTGGAAAAGACAGGTGTCATTTACTGGAGTTGCAGCCCTCTATAGTGCTACTAATCAGAAAGAGAATCTGAAATTATCCAGTGATGAATCGCAGAGCTGCAGATTACAGCTCAAAACACTGACTCGTTTTTATTCTCCCACCGATCGCACTGCTATGGTGCTATCTGGCTGCTAAAGGATGAGGACGAAAAGGAGATGGCTGGATGCCATGAAAAGCTTTGAATTGCACAGTCCCCTACCACTGCCACCTCTCTCACCCTTTGAAAAGAAAACAAAGGGAGCAGTGACTGAGAGAGGGGTCAGCATGGTGTATGTAGGTACCTTGACCTGGAAGAAAAAAGCCTGTGATTTTAGCAGCAACAGGAGGGCAGTAGGTGGGCAGGCTACCCAACACCCCACCCTCCAACCACACACACACAAACACACACACACACACACACACACACAAACACACACGCAGTGTAGTTCTGTGATTACTGTAATAATGCAAAAATTAAGATGATAAATGTAAGAATCAGTGACAAGTGAAAGCTTCGTGATATAACACTGTTATCAAAACATAGAATACACAATTGAAAATCTATAATACAAAGAAATTGCTTTTTTTTGGCACCAATACTCCAGCAAGCAAATTGTAAATTACTATATAAAATTCAAGGTTTTTTTTCCCTTACATAATTACTATTCCTCGCTAATCCAGAGACCTCAGTGTGATATTTTTCCCTGACAATACAAGCGTGGTGAAATTATTATGATTATTTATTGTCTTCGATCTATTTTACGATTATTATAGATCAGATTCAAGAGTGCTTCATGAGAAATATACTAAATTGTGTGTGTGTGTGTGTGTGTGTGTGTGTGTGTGTGTGTGTGTGTGTGTGTGTGTGTGTGTGTGCATGTGAATGCCTACTAGTCGTTTTAGCCTAGCTTGCCTAAGTACTGTAATTAACATTTTTTGCTAATTGAAGACGAGCTAGGCAAAAGGGCTGCAATGTATAGAAAATCAGCCTCTCATTAATCAATCTCTCTCTCTCTCTCTCTCTCTCTCTCTCTCTCTCTCTCTCTCTCTCTCTCTCTCTCTCTCTCTCTCTCTCTCTCTCTCTCTCTCTTTCTTTCTCTCCCCCTCTGTGCTTAGCCTGAAACAAAGGCTGTATTATCTGACTTTTGCAGTTCAGACCACTGCTTTGGATTAGGACACTACAAATCAAACACGCATGACTCAGGATAACAGGAAGAGTAAAGTATTCTTGGTCGGTTCCAAACATAAAGCCGCAGATTCTAAAGCTGATCGATACACCTGCCTTTTGTAGTCTAATCACCTCTCGTAATCAGACAGCCATCTCAGAGCTGAATGAGTAAAGCTGCTATGACTCATAGGTTGGAGATAAAGTGATAAATATGACCAGCGCCTGAATGATAGGCTGAGCCCGAGAGCTGACACGTTGACAAACGGCACTGCTTCTGCTAAATTGATAGATTCTTAGTCTATTCGGTTTATCGATCTGCTAATTGTGCAGCGGGGGGAGGGGAGGGCGTGGACGCGGTCATGGCCGTGAATAACCGATGGATGTCTGTGGCTTGCATCGGCTGCTGTGGAAGACCTCAGAGGCGTGGTCTTGCTTCCGCTTAATCGTCCTCTTCGCAGCCCCAAGGAGCCGTTAGTCCCTGCTAGCGCTCTCTTCACATTAATAATGCAGTCTCTCTAACAGCAGCATTCAGCTCTAAATGCTCCACAGTAGAGGCTGTCCAAAACATCAATAGCTGCTCTGCGAAATAACCCCATTTGATGCTGGGGCAAAGAGAAAAGTTACAAATGATAATTACTCCTTAAGGCATTCTTTCTAGAGCTACAGTGACTTTCTTTCTTTCTCTCTCTCTCTCTCTCTCTCTCTCTCTCTCTCTATCTCTCTCTCTCTCTCTCTCTCTCTCTCTCTCTCTCTCTCTCTCTCTCTCTCTCTCTCTATCTCTCTCTCTTTCTCTCTCTCTAAAGCACTTTGACTTTTTTGGAGGGGGCTAGCAGCAGTGAAGGGGTGGGTGCATGGGGGAGACAGGAGGTGAAGAATTACTAATGCTTTTTCCAGAGCTCGGCATGACAAGGTGACGGCAGATGTACAGACAAGCAGAGATGGGCAGGAGACAACAGAGCGGAGACACAGTCGGATATAGCTTAAATTTCTATGTAATTTCAATCCGGAGATCAAAAGGTCATAGCAAAACAACAGAGTGCACTATTACAATGTACCAAACACATGCCTTTAATTCTATCACTATCAGTATTGGTATGCGATCGCATGCGATTATAAAGCATAGGCCTTTAATTCATTGCGCATGGGCTGAGACTGTTGATATGTGCTAAATGAAAGTGTACAATAGATTGGGGCAAAAGAAATGCAATAATGGCTGCTACTTTAAAGCTGGTCAGTGCACTAGTGTATGCTTCCTCCTCTGAAGGGGAGCACTGATTAAAGCCTTGGCCAGATGGACCACAGCGGTCCTCATTGTCTCACTGTAGAGCCACCGACCAGGATCAAACATAGCAAAGGCCATCCAACAGCCAAGTGCCCCCAACACCCACTTTCTCAGCCACCAGCCTCGCACACCACACACCATGCTAATGAACAGAAAGGACGAATTTCACTCGCCGTCACCTCTCAAGTAAAGTGACCGAAAGAAGAACGTCCCGTTGTGAACGATACCCTCCGCTCAGAGATTCGTCGCCGTGAAGTTCGTTCACCAAGACAGTTATTGCAATAGACTTCTTTAACCTATTAAAATAACCTGCTATGTTTTAAATGAGTATTCGATGAACTTGGCTTTCAATAGAAAGCCCATCCGTGAAGGATTATAAATGTGCAGTTATAACAGTGCAGCTCTGAGCAAAATGATGGCAAATAAACGTTCTGTTGGAAAAGTTTACTACTACGTTGGGCAATGAAACAAGTACTGAAACCGCTGTTCAGACAGAAAGGGAAATGGTACTGTACACATTTGTGCATTTTTAATGTTTTTTTCCTGGTTTTATGTACACTGATTTATTTTTTTCTCATCTAAAAGCTTTTGTTGCTAAATCACTTTATTTGAAATTGAAATAATGGCAGTAGATAGAGAGAGTCAGTCCAAAAGAGAGAGGGCAGGTTGTTATGGGAAACTCTTTCGATGTAATGTGCATGAACAGGGCCAGCAGGTGGGATATGACACATTCAATACATTTAAGGCTCATCATCATCAGAGACATCAGCAGCTGCAGTGGGGCTGGGGTGAGAGAGGGTCCGTGTTTACTAAACAGCAACAGAAAATTAAAGGCAGGTGGCGTGCTGGCTCGGCCACCAATTAGTGACTGTAGGATAGCTGTTCTTTATATCTATTGGGAACCGATTATGGATCGGAAGAACGCAGACTCATGCACTCTCATCCGGTTTCTTCTACAAGTACATCACTTGTGTTCTTTGAAGCTACACAGTGTGGAGAAATTGTGCATAGGTTTTTATAGACAAAAATTTTAAAGGCTTTAATCTTCCTTTTTTTTAAATACTCAGTACACACAGAAACCAATTTATATGGCTCATATTGTGATTATGGTCAACTAATGCTTTTCACATTCCGGCTTTAAATATTGAAATATGTTCATTAGTAATATCCAGATTACAAGAATCTGTTCAAGCAAAGGGCTTTATAGGTTTTGATATGCGATATTTTCCCCCGATACATACACACAGAAGCAAAGCACGAAACTAACGAGTGCACACACAGTGTTTCAGTTTCTAAAAAGAAGGCAGTGATGCATTAAAAATCCTCAGTGGTAAAGACAGGACATTGTCAGAGCGGGTTAAAAGAAGCTTCTGAAAAGGGAGGCGGAGTGAACGCAACTCGAGTTGACACCTTTAGAATAGTTTAGACTTAAAATAAACCTGTGATGATGGAGGGTGAAAATTGAGAAAAGGTATGTACTTAAAGGGATTTTTTATTTTTTTGCAAACTTTGAAACAATTATCACCACGTCTCTCACATGTTTCAGCATGTCACGCTCCACTGAGAGGTTTAGAAATATAGCACAAATCCTAGTTATAAAAAAAGGAGTTCGGGAAATGTCTATACCAAACACAAACATGTTTTTATATATATATATATATATATATATATATATATATATATATATATATATATATATATTCAGATTCCTTCTTTAGCTTTTTCTCTGAACTGGGGAATGAAGAAACAGAGAAACAGAGATTTTTCGAGACGTTCCCCAGTTCAGAGAAAAAAGCTACAGAAGGAATCTGAAAATTGAGAGGGAGAGGGCAAAATATGTTAAATAAAATATTGTGATTATTAGTTAATATGAAGTATTTATTAAAAGGTGTAATCCAAATTATAAAAAAAAGTGAGTAACTGTGTGTGTGTATTTGAGTAAATGTGTGTGCATGTGTGTGTGTGTGTGTGTGTGTGTGTGTGTGTGTGTGTGTGTGTGTGTGTGTGTGTGTGTGTGTGTGCGTGGATGTGGATGTGGATGTGGGCAGGCAGGGTTCAATGTAATTTTTCTGATTGAGAACTGAAATGAGACATTGTAAGACGTGGCTGGGGCCAGGAGTGGTGTGTGTGTGTGTGTGTGTGTGTGTGTGTGTGTGTGTGTGTGTGTGTGTGTGTGTGTGTGTGTGTCTATGTGTGTACGCTTTAATTGGAGCTCGGTAGCTGGTAAGATCAGAGGTACTCCTGAAACAAAAGGAGAACAAAGTGGCCAAGCAATATGACTGGCAATGTGAACATGTGTGTCTGTGTGTTTCTGTATGTGTGTGTGTGTGTGTGTGTGTGTGTGTGTGTGTGTGTGTGTGTGTGTGTGTGTGTGTGTGTGTGTGTATGAAATGACAACCAGTAAGTGGTGTTTTACATGTTTGACTGTTGCTGAAACATTAGCTCTTTAGGGACTATGATGTGCTATTCCGGTAAACATTTTTTTTCTAAAAATAAAGTACATTTTCTCCCGTCTTCACTATACAAAAGATGTCTCCAGTCAAAACAAAAGAAAATATATTTTCAGTGTCAGTTAGCTGGGGCTGCACACAAAAGGCCCTTTTACAGGATGCAAAATAAATCAATTAGTCAGGTTGTTAGCCTGTTAGTCATTTCACAGACCCCTTCTGTTTTAATGGCTTTTTGACAGTTGATAAATGATGTCATTTACATTAGCTGGCCTGTTTTAAGAGTGTTCAGCTTGTGGTCGTAAAACGGTCCGTACATACACAATATATGACAACAGAGCAAATCAGCCAAAATGGCCGACACACCGTACGAGTCCGAAGGAGGTCTACTGATTTGCGTACATTTAACAATGTTAGACTTCATACGTGTGTGGACATGATGAATGAAATTTCTGACAGCGGAAACATAATGAGCATGCACACCCACTCACACACACACACACACACGCACACGTATGTAGGAGTGGTGGCAACCGGAGAAGTCACAGCTTCCATGTTCTCAAGGCCGAGCCTCTCAGCGTGGACGGAATGCCATTCTAATCCCTCACTTCTCTCGCTCCATCTGTCTCCTCTCTGCAACTGGTCAGACACACACTGAGAGAGGAACACACTGCTCGCATGATTCATACCGGGCCCCTTCTTTCTTCAGCTTCACTTTTCGAAGTCGGCTTCATGTGCATGCTGTTTCAATTCAACACAAATTACAGATTTGACAGAATTCAGATTGAATGCACTCATGAATTTTACTCATCCTGGATTGCTTCTTACATTCAATATGACAAAGACCAGCTTAGCTTTTTAATATAGTGGCTTGGACACAGCAATTATTTTGGCACTGTTCAATTCGGATATTATTCTCACAAGGCATTTCTGAAAATTTTCTCTGTAACGTCACAAACTCCATTGTTGTATCTTATTAACTTTAGGACAGGAAAAAGTGAGGCTGTGAGGGAATGTTTGCGGCCGCTATAACATAACAGATAAGAGCAACTTTCCTGCTGTAGCTAAAAATTGGGTTGAACAAAAGTCCAGCATCTAAGGATCCTGTTCCCACCATGGTCTGGGTTTGATTCCTGAGCGGGGAACCAACCCAACCCCTGAAGTTCACACAATTGCACAATTCCGGGAAATAGAAGGGATGCATTGGGAAGGGCATCAGCTGTAAAACCAGCGGCTGTAGGTCACTAGCAAATCTAACTATAAATGGTTAAAAAAGTGTCCTCTCATTTATTAATACATTTTAAATTGGAGTCATCAGCAATTTAACCAAGTACAAGACAAACTAAACACAATATTCATATGCTATTAAACAAAAATAGTGTAATTCAGTATAATAACAGTAACTGCCTTGTTTTGGGCTATATTACACCACATTATCATGGACTGTTTTTATTTAACAGCATGTGCTATAGCATTTTGTCGGTGTTATGTACCTCTGGTTACAAATGATGTAAAATACAGAGAAATATGGAGTTGCTAAGAAAAATAAATGGCTTAAGTAATTGCCTTGCATTAAGATACATAAAATTTCAAAACAAGTGATAAGAAGTATATAAGTAGGTACAGAGTAATCCTATATTTTTATAACTGACTTTCTGTGGATCACACAGTGTGTAACGGGAAACCTGTATCCAGAGCACACACTGTAATCTAGGTGTCATTAGCTGGCTACTCGACTTGTATAAGAGTGGAGTGCACTTCGACTCGCTTTGCTTTTGGGTTAACAGCGTTGGCACTGGAGAGGCATGACGATGGGTCCTATTGGTGGCTGCAACACTGCACATTTGTGAACTCACACAGAGGTTAATGGACTAACTCAAGTTTGTATGAGCTGCTAGGAGAGGGGCCCTCACATAATTCAATCAAAGCTGCATGTGATTAAAACAATAAGCACGTTTTTTTTCTGCTCACTTCCTCGGTTGTTGTGTTGTTGAGAGGGTCAATGAAAAAGGAGGTATTCCAAGATTTAAGTATTATATAGGATTAAGATTAGGATTAAGATTGAAAAATACAAACTGTCTATAAGAGTGGGACCAAAAATTCTGGGCAGAATTTTGACAAGAATTGAGTATTGCAGAATACAAAAAAAAAAAAGAGAGCAGATTACAACGGGATTAGTTGTTTATTTATTGGCCTAATTAATTCACTAGTAATTTAACTGGATTTTTTAAATTCCAGTTCAGCTTTTATGCTCATCAACACCACAAATAAAATATACAGCAAACAGTGAAATATGCTAAGCATATGATGGCCATAAACAAATGCGGCTGCAGTGAATACAATGTAAAAAGTACATGCCGTTATATCCATTCTCATATTGCCGTATGTAGCAACTGTTTTTTTTAAATGCAGTGGTCTCAAATGATCAGAAATCATGAATGGGCAATGGTGTGATCATTACATAGCTCAATTTTGACATTTGTCAAACTATATATTGATTTCCAGTCACCAAGTCAATTCTTGGTGAACGGTAATTGTGCTACAGAGGTCCAAGGTGGATGACAAAAACTGTAGCATATTGAAAATCTGAAAACCAAAACGAGTTACCATTAGTACAACACACTTACGCAGTATCTGGCCACAAGGTCCTATGAGGGTCTTGGACCTCTCTTCCAATTCATTGCAGACAAAAAATAATAATAAATTCTGGACTGCAGGGGTTTGTGTGAAGAATCTATGTTGTCACTGATACACAGCTCTGTCACTGTCACATCTCCAGAGGCATCATGTCCTTGAATAAATGGCACAGTCAATTGCCAGCCATGCCAACACAGACATTCAATTTCCGTAAGCATGGGAAGATATTTCTTGCCACGATACCGCTCATTTTTATTTACTCTGGGCTGTTCTAATCTGTTTCAGCACCACTTAGTCAGTCTCTATCATTTTCTTTATATCTTTCTTTCTCCATTTTGCCTCATTCTTCATCAGTCTATTCTCCGACTCTGTATCATGGTTCAAACTGGTATGGCACAGGGACATTCAGGAAATTATGAGCCTCCTTGATGTCCTCAAACTGTGACATTTTTCTGCGTAAGGATTCTAAATAAGTGTAAACTGTAAATAAACTCGTATTCCAGAATACTGCTGGAACTCACTCAAGACCATTGAACAACACAAAAGAAAAACACGGGTTCATGCTTTAAAGGAGAGTATACACCTGAGGAAAAACGCATATACCAAAATCTTATTGTAAATAATAATAATAAAAAACCTGCATTCTCTAAGATGACAGAAATCGAACCTCATCATACGTATTTAACTTTGTTACTTTTTATGCTTCAAACCAATGAAAATAACTTCTTGAGACATAGCATGCTGATGTCATTTTCTGCTGACATTATTTGTGTGAAAATCCCCACTTTATTATCAAATTCCCCATTAAACAACAGGATCATCATGACTCAGTTATTATTTTCTGAACTTCAGCAGTGGATGCACTGCCTTTGTCATTTCAAGGTTAAGGTAAATGAAATACCATCAATCATGTCTGTGCTTAGGTTCTCCTGACTGTAGGTGAACGTTTAAAGAAGGTGTATAAGGCAGGTGCTATGGCATGTAAACAAAAATAGAAATAATCATTTATTATATACATTAGCTCGTGGATTGGAAGTAGTCATTCGTGGACACGTATTTATTTCCCAAAACCAAAATTAAACAGCATGTCACAAGGCTGGTAAATAATAAAAACCTGAGACTGCAGATAAATGTGACTTTTCTAAAGTCATGCTGCAGGGACACGACTGGGAGCCCCGACTGTCTCACCACTGGGACACGTGTTTCATATTTCATACGCTCACTGGGCCCTGATGCCAACAGTCATTCTTATCCAGGCGGCTGAACACCGGGGGGACGTGTGGCTTTTGTGTTTCTGTAGGTACGGAGCAGGTTCAGAGACGATAAGAGCACAACTGTAATTCGTTTTCCAGTCCCATGATTTGCTTCTATTGTATGAGCACAGCGGCGCGATAAATCCCCATCCGCATTAAATGACACCTCAGGTATTTTTTTATTATTATTATTTCTTTCTTTCCCGCAACTTTCTCCTAAACTCAGGCTGCGTCCCAAATCGTACACTATCGTGCAGACGAGTGTGTCAAAATAACACGACTGCTATGTCTTGTGGCTTAGTGCTGGATTTAATGTGTGTGCGTTTGTCTTCAACTCCACCGTCCTGTTGCACGTGGAAAGCAAAGTTTGGAGCGCATGTTCTGCGTCGTGTGATTAACGGGGTAAAGTCACCATTTTTTTTTCATTTTCTATGTAAGGAAGCATTTAGCAGTGGCTCGTGGGGAAGCTGCAATTGTGACGGAAATAGGGATTGTTAGCAGTGGGAGTATTGGCACTATAGAGCCCGGGATATGTTATTCTGTTTACAACACGTGGATCGACCGAGGCAGGGGGGTGTATGGGTTAAGGGGTTACTTTACCCCCCCCAACACTGAACGTTCACGCGTGTGTGTATGAAATCATGTCTATCTATAAAGATTATTTCGTCTTCTCGATAGATAGATAGATAGATAGATAGATAGATAGATAGATAGATAGAACACAATTAAACGATGCACAAATATATCTATCCAAATGTAATTTTTTTCAAGTTAAACATCCTTCATGTATATTATTATTTATACTATCACAATCTGTTAACCACTTCCTCCCTTTTCAGTCTTTTCCAATCGCCACGTGAATCACCGCTCGCTAACAAACCATCAATTATTTCTGCGCCTGCGCATTAACTCTTGTCTCTCAGCAGCTTGGTAACTTCAATGCTGTACGCATTTTTTCCCCTGATCAATACGCAAGCTGTAGTTTTATTTGATGGATATGAATTGGAGAAATAGAGGAGCCATCGATGATGGTCACTTGGATAAGAGACAAGACACGTCGTAGGAAGACTGAAGGATGTGTAGTATGTTGTAAATAATGCACTGCGTGGGCATGTGAAGGCGTGTAAATCCTGTACGTTGTAGTAAATGAGTATAGGGAGAAGGTAAGCGGGGTTGATCGTGCTGAACAGGAGTTAGGGAGAGAGAGTGTGTGAGGACAGTGTACAGAAGGTGTTTGACGAAGAGACGGACACGGAGGGTCCCCCCTGCGGACACGCGCCGTTCCCTGTTCCCCTGGGCGCGAGCGACGCCACCCCTTCTGTTTCTGCGCGCAGCCAATCAGCTTCCACACGCGCGTGCCAGGGCGCTCCTTAAATGGTGTGAAGGAAATGGGATGCTCGCATTCGCTCTCTCGGTTTAAGCAGGTCGCTGTCATTCTTCTTTTTTTTTTCTATTTATTTATTTTAGAAATATTTTTATAGTTTTGTTTACGGTTTTTTTTATTTAGTTCGCCCCTCCGTTGCATTTCCGTCTTGCGTTCAGGAAAGGACAGAAAATCTCTGCCGCGCGCGCACGCTTGAATTTTAACGCCGCACGCGCGCACACACACTCACATATATACAAGAAAAAGAGCACGCCGGTGTCTCATTTATTGTCTGAGCGTTCCGTCAGCGTCCGACTGTCCTTGGGAGCAGCTCGCCTTAGCCTTAACGGCACACACCAGTCCTCCTGAGTCTCCTTTACTCCAAGTGTCAAAACCCGGACACGAGAATGGTCATGGTGAGTAACGGAGGCGGTTTATTCTCTTATTCATGCGATCATTCGATTCGGCTTTTATTTACAGCGCTCTAATAAACGTGTCCATTTAAACCGCCCCTTGATGTCCTGCTAAAATGAACCAAAAGTTGTTTGTTTGTCTTATCAAATGAGGGTTGAGGACAGAATATGGTGCAATTCAGGCAACTCTCTCTAGATATGATTACAGCTCCTGTAGGCAATCGAGGTGTGTGTGTGTGTGTGTGTGTGTGTGTGTTGCAGTCTCTTCTACAAAGAACAAGTGAAACGTTCCCCAAAAATCTTTGTTTCTCTGACCATGATTTTATTTTTTTGCCATATTTTTATTTATTTATTTTCAGTTCAGCTTGGTGCACAAAAGCAATCTACTCTCAGTTCATACGTACACACCATAGTAAATATATTCAGGACCTGTCTCTGACGTTTTAGAGTGGATCTCATGATGTCAGCTACCAAAGAACCCCCGAAATGTTAAATAAAATATGATGCTATTATACCGGATAATCAATCGGAAGACATTTCTAATAACTATAAGCTTTATTACCTGTGTCTTTTGAAATACTGGGAACTCCGTAAAAGCATGTGCGTTCAAGAAATTTGACGGGAATTGGCGTTATGTAAATGATATATTGGCGATCGTAAAATTTTTAGGTGTGCGCGTGTGCTCGGAAAGGGGTGAGGCATCCTGCTGAAATCAGTGCGCGCTTTTAGTGTGCATGCATTAGTGGTTAATTTATATAGCCGGTGCTGCGCAGGCTTTCTCTCACTGTAGTGCCTGTAAGTGCACACTCAAGCACGGAGCTCAGCAGCGAGTAATTGGTTTTGCTGGTACGGAAAAAAAGCTTCTCTTTGCCAAGGCGTCAGTGCTCCTGTCTGCTATGCTGCCAGAGCGAAAGGTGTTAATTTTCCAGGGGAGCGGAGATGACGGGCAGCTGAGGCAGCCAGTGACGCCTCAGGGGTGGGTGGGGCTACGGCGAGCGCGCCCAATGACGAGGGAGCTGGGAGTGGGGCTGCAGCGTTTGGCTTGCGCCGGAGCCTGTGCATTCACAAGCAGCTGTGCTCAGAGGAGGAATGCCCACTCTTGCTCTTGCTCGCCGCACGCTGCCTCGCTACCGCTGAGCCGCATTCAGACAGACAGAGAGAGACAGGGAGAACGAGAGCGCTCAGAGAGAGAGGGGACATTTACACCGCTGCGGGAGAGAACCCTGCTCGCCGGCTCACACATGGAGTGGAATGGGTTTAAAATGGTAAGGATGCTGCAGTGATTTTGTCCCTCTGTTCACGCGCGTGTACGCGTTTTTGCCCTGCTGCAGTAGCCGCATTAGACAGGCTCGCACTTTTCTTCTCCTCGTTCTGCACGAGGAGAAGCACTTCGGCCTCTAGTAATATGGACGGAAGGATGAGAAGGGAACGAGGAACGAAGGAGGGATGAGGAGAAGGAGAGGCAGGACAGGGCGGCTGCGGCTTGTTTGATGTCTGCTTTTAAAACCTGGTTTACGACTAAGGAGGCATGCAGAATCTTAATGAACTCCTTTAGATCTGCATTCGGTCTCTTGATCCGATGCGGGAGATCTTTGGTGCAGATTTACACAAAGTGGATGCGTGAGTGTGTGTGTGTGTGTGTGTGTGTGTGTGTGTGCTGTATGTAGAGCGTACTTTTTCCCAATTTGTTTATTAATAAGATGATAATGAAACATTTTGTGCTTGTCTACGGAAATGTTTTCATGCTGATGGTCGATGCGGGTGTACATTGCATAACTGCATGGCAGCGTGCATTCTCTTGCATGAGTTTGTAAATGAGTATGAGTGGGAGTGACCCAGCATGTGACAGTAAGTGTGTGTGTGTGTGTGTGTGTGTGTGTGTGTTGGACACTGTTTCTGTAAAAAAAAGCCTGTATGTTTTACTTTGTATGAACATGACTAAAAATCACCAGCTGCGTGTACATTATCTGTAAATATTATTTTGTGTTTGTGGGGAGGGGTTTATTAGAGCAGACTACAATGTACATGCATGTGTGTGTGTGTGTGTGTGTGTGTGTGTGTGTGTGTGTGTGTGTGTGTGTGTGTGTGTGAATCCATTGTTGACTTGAAGCTCAGAGGCTGCCTCGCCCGGCTGTCACCAGGCTAGTAAGAGTCTGTGCCTGCCAGGAACCAGCTCTCCCCATGTGGAAGAGAGGGAGGGAGGAAGAGAAGAGTAGAGAGGGAGAACTAAAAAAAAAAAACAAACAAAAAACAAATCACACCAAGCTTATGTTATCAACATCTGTTAGGATATTCTCAGGACAATATAATTGCAGGGTAGTTGATGGCTAATATTGCACACATTAATTTTTGCACAAACTGACACGACTGTCAAACATTAGACAACATCTGAACATTTCCTTTTCAAACCATGTCCTCCTCCGCTTGCTTAGAGACTTTTACAGTTTAGTTATTTGTATCCAAAATGTGGGCAGAATTATGCTTTTTTATTTTATTTTTTTTAGGCAAATCTTTGACTGTTTTTGTGTGGGCTTTAACATGCAATCAAAATGCTAATTGAAAAGCAAGCGATTTCCCACAGTGAAACCTGCTGTACCTTATGCTATCTTTCTTCGTGTGTGTGTGTGTGTGTGTGTGTGTGTGTGTGTGTGTGTGTGTGTGTGTGTGTGTGTGTGTGTGTAGACTAGTATAGTAGCGAGTGTTAAAGGATTCAGGGGGGCGTACGGATGGGTAGAGAGAGACAGAGAGAGAGAGAGAGAGCGCTTTTTTCTAGATGTTTTAGATGCTGAATTGATTAGTGCACCTCCTCCGCAGTCCCCTGCTCCCATGACCGCTGAGCGCAGTTCACCTTCTCCCCCTTTTTCGCTCCGCCGCCACACTCCTCTCTCATGCCCTTTCTTCTCTCTACCTCCACTCTTACGGACGCAAGCCACACCAGTCTACTCCAGGGCTTTCTCCTTTAATATCCGGCTCCAAGGTTGCATATCAATGCTAATAAGTCCGTGGCTAGACTGCATATTTAAAGGCAGAGGACCGAGGTGCAGGAGGTGGGCAGCAGAGAGAGAGAGAGAGAGAGAGAGAGAGAGAGCGAAAAAGTGAACAGGAAAAGGCTGACCGCTGAGTTTTCAGGGCCAGGAAGCATGGGTGAGAGAAAAGCTCCAGGAAGTGTGATGGCTGGCGGGGAGACTTTGCACCCCTCTCTCGAGAGCGTGACTACACAAGACACCGGAGTGACACAGGTGGTCAGATGATTTATATTAGAGCGAAGAAAAGCTAGATGAAAAAGAAGTGCAGGATGGAAAGTAGAGGGAGGAAGAAATGGCACACTAATCTCCAGTTCTTACATTATGGAGACTATTTTTTTTTTTTTTTTTCACTACATCAGTGTGTTTTGGGATTTCAGTGTGTGGTGGGATTTCAGTGAGTGACGGGATTTCAGTGGGTGGTGCAATAGTTATTACACTATATTGCATATTGCACATTTATTATATACGCCATAATTAATGCAACATTTATTGAGTAGGGTGTGGTTAAAGAGGGCAAAATGCATGGAGGAAATTAAACATAGAGGCTGATATCATTTCCCAGATGCCTCCGTGTACCTACTGCGTCCTTCCTGCAACTACTTTATCTCACTACAGAAAAACACAAGGAGATTAAATGCCTATTTTGCACTGCCCTTCCCCAATGGATTCAGGTGGTGGCGCCGTAGAGCCTTCATGTGCATGACTCTTCAGCTTGATCTATAGTTCACTAAGTGCATTTCAGTGCTCCTAGCACAATCGCCAGTGAATAAATACTACATCGATATAAATGTGACTATATGTTTTTCCGGACCCTATTAGTACTACGCATTTAATTTTCACATTCATGCTTTGTAATTAGTCAGTAATTACTGTTTGAAATGCACATTTTGTACACATATATGAGCTTTTTAGAATTTTGTGCACTGAAATCAGCTCAACACACCATAACCATACAGCCCACTACACGTACATAGAGACGTCACGCCTGAAAGACGATCACAGTAATTACATACCTGATCATGAAGCGGACACGTGTCCAGAGAGAAGAGACTGAGGATGCAAGGAAAAAATGCTAAAAAAATATTGCAGATATATGCTACATTCGCACCTACGTATCATTTTTGTTCTGTAATCCAGGAATGTATTTTATTTAGGCATTAGTGTCAGTGTTTTTTTTTTTGTTTAGTTTTTTCCTTTTCGTCTTAAACCTGGGCACATTCAGACAAAAATATTTTAAAAGCGAGCTCTAGCCAAGAACAATGTAATCCAATAACACAGAACAGCATCGTGAAACAAATAGCAATGTAATAATAATGTAATTCTAATGTAATAATAAAACGCTTTATTGTACAGTTATACTCAGGACAATAGTTTATATCTACACAAATCTGCTTTGTGTACGGAGTTTGTTGCATTCAATGTCTTTGCATATATTAATATCATCAGCCTGACCAATTTCAGCCACACATCCTGTTTTAAGATTAAATCTGCTTGTATTTCCCCTATATACTGCTACACACTGATGAGAAATAACACCACTAAAGTCCTGACACTGACAAGTAACGCTTCCAGCTTGTCCAGATGACAAACACATTGGAACCTTTTACTTAGCAGTTCTTTTTGTAGATGTTTTGGTGCGTCGCTGCATGTTTTAAAGTCACGGTGCCTCTTTTCTAAACAAGGCCACATTAAGAGGTCTAATGGGATAAGTCGAAGTTGACAGTTATTATAGCTTCGTATTATCTGTTAAAGCTCAGTTGACATTGGTAAGTAGGCTAATATTGGGAGTCTTGGCATCTTTCAGATGGCAAATTATCTTAGGTAAGCAAAGGTTAAGAAGCCAAGTGTATTCACACAAAAATCTGCTCTGCTTATTGTTGGATTTTTACGCTTCCGCTTCTTTTTTTTCTTTTTTTTTCTCGAAGCAGACTTCTTTTCTGTGTGAATGCTAAATATACATGAATACCAACAAAACGTTTTAGTTAAAATTTTAATAGGCTTCCATAGTGATTTCTCTCATTTATTTATCTGCATTCTCCCCGCAGATAGCTGAGGCAAAAGAGAACGAGATGGCAAGAGGGAGAGAAAGAGAGTGTGTGCTCTTATGCAGGCTTCACAAGCCTAATTCCTCTGGCGCAAATTCAAAGTGCCACGCACAGACAGCCGTTAATCAGCTGGATACCCTCTCTCTCTCTCTCTCTCTCTCTCTCTCTCTCTCTCTCTCTCTCTCTCTCTCTCTCTCTCTCTCTCTTTTTCTCTCTCCATCTCACACACAAAATATACACAGTTGACATGCAAGCCATGGTTCTTGGATGGTCTCACTTACTGCTGCCTCACTAAATCCGTATTCCACACAACATCGTCCCTTAGGCTTATTATCATTCAGCACTCATCGTCACATGTGGAAGGAAAGATTTTCTTTTATTTCTGCCTGCTGCACTCATTTTTTTCTCTCCGCACAATCTCGGTCTATCTTTCCTTCTTCTTTCTCAGCCTCGGTCTGCCTCTCTTGCTCTCTTTCTCTTGCATCCTTTGACTCTTTCTCCCCGTCGCTCTTCTCTCTGTTTCTATCTCTCTCTCTCTCTCTCTCTCTCTCTCTCTCTCTCTCTCTCTCTCTCTCTCTCTCTCTCTCTCTCTCTCTCTCTCTCTCTCTGTCTGTCTGTCTGTCCCCTCCCTTCATCCCTCCCTTTCTCATGTTTTGGTTTTCGTACAGACATTTGGATTTGAGTGGCAGCCTCTCCTGAGATTGGGCACAAACCACACATTTTCTCTGATCTGCATTTTGCACCTCAGGAAAAGACAGCAAAGGTGGCAAGAGGGAGCAATAGGTGAGCTCTTACCGCAAGCGCTAGCTGCTCATAAGCTAACCTGCCGCAGGGCAAGAAAGGACATTTCAAGGTCATTCATTTATATGACAGCAGCATGTATCGAATGTCTATGGGTTTGAATTTATATGACAAAAAAAGGTCTATCTCTAGCGCATGGGGATGAAAGGATTAGCACCCGCTTTGCTCAGTCATTACAGCGACATGCCAATCTCAATTTGAACAGTTTGAACGAAAAGGGAAATGTTCTCGGTTTCTTTGGGAGCAAAGGGAATAAAGGAAAGAGCAAAAACCAGAAACATAAGAAAGGAAGGTGACAGTTAGTATAAATGTCAAAGACATTTCTAGCCTCTAAACACTAGCAGCACAGGGCCAAAGTTTAGAGAAGTCAAGACTTTCCACTCTGTACCGCATGGCTATTCCCACAATGTAGTCTGTCAGAGAAAGGGCAAACGGTACGATGCAAAAAAAATCATATTGATCAAAACAGTAACTATAGATACAATATTGCTGGCATTTTAAAAAAAGGTATTATTTTGTCCAAAATCTCGTCCGTAGAGATGTTTCTGTGTCTGTAGATATCTAGCTGCCAGCCTGAGTTAACCTGATTAGTGTTAAGAACAGACACGGTGCATGTGGCTTTCTTACCTCAGAGAAAATGTGTGATAATTTTCTTTGCTGTCTGTTTTCAATAAAACTGCAGCAGGTTTATTGTCTAAACTATCTGACTTGAGTTCTTTAATTGAATAACAGCACAAACGAAAAGCGAAACACACAACACAAACAAGCACTTCCCACATTAAGTGAATTATTTTCACCCGACTGGAGAGTTTATAAAACGCCTTTTGTCCTTACCCACATCCACAGCGTGTCATCTCCAGCAAGCTGCAGTGCGCTGCGTGGACATTGCTATATATACATTTCTGGAACATTCTGTATAAGCATCGATTGTCCTCTACGGACATTTTCAATTAAACAGTAGCCCACTAGTAGAAGATTAATCTGCGCTTTTGAATTCATGCCACATTTTGTGCTTTTGTTGCGCTTCTGCAGGGGAGCTCTATCCTCGGCCATGAGACTCCATTAGCTCTTTGTTTTTATGCTGCAGCAGACGCTTTGCCTCAGTACCCTCCTGTATATTCTGACCCATAATTCTGAAACAAAGACATCTTTCACAGTTGTTTTTTATTTAAAAAAATGATGCACATGAACAGATTGTGACTGGAATACAGGAGGAGCTTTGATCATTTAAAGACCCTTAACATCTAAAAAAGCACTCACTGGCTATTTTAATAGGACCTCTTAAATAAACATTCTTAAAACCACGGTAAGCTGAAATGTGTCTCAGATCGCATAACGCCTTGAAGTGGATGGATAATAACAGCAAACTACATTGGATTCTATTCCAGTCACCCAAAACCCGGTTTAAGGAAACTTGAGGCTGCAATGGCTTACTGAATCTGGACAGTTAAACATTACCTGTTGTTTTTCCAATATTCAGCTGTCCAGTTTTGGTGAGTCTGTGCGTTTGTAGCTTCTGATTGCAAACAATGTTTATTCGAATTGTTACCACGCTTATAATGAGTGCTTGTTTGGGTTGCCATAGCCTTACTATCAGTTAAAACCAGTGTGATCATTTACTCCATCAATAAAGCATTTACACCTGCAGAACTGCCACTCAGTGGATGTTGTTTTTGTTTGTTTGGTTTTTTTACTTCTGGACTACCTTGGAAACTTTTTTAATATTTCTAAAATATGAAACATGCCTGTGATGCTCTTGGCCTGCATTTGCCAAATTCTATGCATTACGCCGCTATTACTGATTGGAGAAATATATAAAAGCAAGTTTAGAGATTATACAGATGGATGGACCGACGGATGGACAGATATATAGATCATTTATAAACATATACAACTATACAAGTACAGTGCATGAACAAACTCTTCAGCAACATAATACCAAGAGTACAGTGCTACAGGAAACATTGTGTGAGATTAAGTATTTATTTAGTGTATGAGTTGCTGAGACAACGGCAAGATGTTTTTTAGCCTTATGCAAACAAAAGAAACCGAGCATGCAGTTAGTCATACCTCAGTTTTACTACTGCCTCGTCTTAATGTAATGACATGTCAGCTATATAAAAACCATATATACAATCCAGCGCTCAATCCAGCTCAGGTGCATAAGTGAGATATTCTTCACAACGGCATAAACCATAGACTTAAAGTGCATCTGTGTATCAAATACATTTGAGCAGCTTGAATATCTTCTATACGTTTTAATAATACTTTTTTTAATATTTTGATGTGCTCATATTTTAAACATTTGCTTCATGGAAATTTAACTAGTCTCATAACAGTGACCTGTGTGCTGTCTTATGAAAACCGATGCATCAGGGCAGATTTTAATCAATCATTTAATTGTTTTTCTGTGATAAGAGGTACACTCGCTTAAAATGAATGATACACAGAAATTGACTGCCCAACAAAATAATCCCGGATTTCGACCTCGATCTAAAATATATAATAAAACCTAAAAGAGGCAGAAATTGAAAGTAAAAATAATACCTTTTTTTTTTTATATTCCAAGGACCTCGAAATACAGTAAAGCATTTTGAAGAGGAACCGAGTAAGAAAAGGAGAATAGTATATATAAAGAAAATACAAGAGTGTGTGGGGGCGAAGAGAGAGAGAGAGGAAGAGGGAGCTGTAAGCGAAAAGAGTTTTAATGAAGGGAAAAGTCTCTCAGTAGTAGAAAAGAGAAGAGCAGCTGCAGGAAGATGAGGACACTGAAATTAGATTAGCTTAACTTCAGCTTCACTTCATGGCCTCTGTGTGTGTGTGTGTGTGTGTGTGTGTGTGTGTGTGTGTGTGTGTGTGTGTGTGTGTGTGTGTGTTCAGGAGCACGTCTCATCCTCTCAGGAACACAACGCTGCAGTCAGCACATTTTCCCTTCTACTGACTCCCACCCCTTACTCGCGGCTCTTTGCACAGCTTTTAATACCTTGCTACAATGAACAAATATTACCCTACTGGCTTAAAAAGATGGCAGCTATAAATGCATACCTGTTTTGTTATACTGTACTAGCCCCTTTTGCTATTTACAGCAAAGGTAAGGGCTTAAATTGTGATGTAAGGCAAATACATAGCAATGTTTATCATCTCGCCCCTCCCCCCAACTCAGATAATCAAAAAGGGCTTTACAAACCACAATCAAGTTACAGCTCACAGTCTCAACAGCAAACAAAGTAGTAGGTCTTAACTTAAGTATTAACTAAAGCATAGTATTGGGGTTACTGGCTTTTCCAGCCGTATGTGGTTTTTGTCTAAATCGTTACCACAGAATTGGAGGCACACAACTGTAGAGGATGTCTTTGGATGTGGTAGCATTTACATTTTTGCCATTTGGCAGACGTCTTTATTCAGAACGACTTACAATTATTTTATTTATAAGACACTTGACGGTTAAGAGCCTTACCCAAGGGCCAAGCAGTGGCAGCTTGATGGTACTGGGCTTTGAACTCATGACCTTCCAATCAGAAGTCCAAAACTTAAGATACAATTGAGCTACCACTTAAAATTTTATTTCACTTGAACTAGAAGACCAAACCTGTTCCATGCCCCTGTGCACAAAGTAAGCTTCATGAAGATATGGTGTACATGGTTTGGATTGGAAGATCTTGAATGGCCTGCTATAGAGCTCTGACCTCGACACTACTTAACAGTTTTTGGGATGAATTAGAATGCTGTCTGCACCCCAGGCCTCCTCACCCTACATCAAATCTCCACAATCACATTCCAAAATCTAGTGGAACATCCTCCCAGAAGAGTGGAGGTTACTATTACAGCAAATGGGAACAAAATTTGGAAGAATATGTTTAAAAAAACATTTGTCTATTTGCCACAAATGCAATTTTGGGAAAAAGGGCAGAGCTGAGTGGCTGGATTACAGTGGTGAGGAGGAGTTTACCTCCAATATTGACCATCACAGCTTTTCATTGGGATCCTTGAAATGAAACAGTCAGGTTTAGAAACAATATTAAAAACTGCAACCTGCACCTTTAAATACAAACGTCTAAAATAGCAGTACATATGTTCCTGTCAAGTGGGCGAAATAAAGCTAGTTACTGAGTGTGTGTGTGTGTGTGTGTGTGTGTGTGTGTGTGTGTGTGTGTGTGTGTGTGTGTGTGTGTGTGTGTGTGTGTGTGTGTGTGTCAAGAGCGTAAGTTAGTGGAACATGGCAGAGAGAAGCTGCACAGGTGCACCAGCATTCTGCTACCTGCCAACTACCTGCAGCCATGTCAACAGAGCACCTGGAGCTGACACAGCTTAAGCCAAGTGCACGCACAGACAAAATTTCATACACACAAACACACCCGCTTTTACATGCAGATGCTGTAGCTACAGCCCAGCGGCCTGGATGCGCAGAAAGAAACTAAAGCACAGCACTCACATAATCTTGTGCTGCGAGCTGTGCTGGATAAAGCAAAGATTCCCCAATACACCTCAGGCAAGGTCACCTTTACTTTCACAGCAAGAGAAATCCCTCACTTCTAGTGTGGTACACACAGCAGCCTGTTTGTGAAATAAGAAAAGAAGACTCGTAGTTAAAAATGAAGGGAATGCGAGCTGGAATAATCACGCTATCAATGATTAGCAGAAGAAGGCAAGGCCATATACTCCTCTGTTTTCATCATGAACCCTGCACAAGAGCCGTATATCCTAATGCCACTAGGCCATTGACAGAAATACCGTAGCTTCAGATCCTCTGGATTTTCAGCTATTATTTGAGACTTACATGCCATTTAATGAGGCTTCCTCAGTAGCTTTAAAAAATTCATGCAGCATTAATGGAAGCATGGGCAGCTAGTGTTGTGAAGTTCCTACACACACTGAAATAAAATGAGCAGACTCTGCACTACCACCAGCAGCAACACAAGGTGACAAAGGCAACCGGAATTATTCGTTATTATTTATCATTATTCATCAAATGTAATGGCGACCATTGCAGCAGAAAAAGATGGAATAAAAGAAGAACTGAACTCCACGATTTTGGTCCCACATTTATTCCTAATCGCAAAAAAAATTAATGTTGTGACTCGGGTAGAGAGCGATGCAGAGCATAATTAATTACACAAACATTTCACTACAGAATTGTAGCTTTTTAATAGAAGTCATCTAGTCGAATGGGTGATTTTATAAACATTCTATCGTGTAGCTAGCGTGTGTGTGTGTGGATGTCGCACTTGCCTGCCACTGCCATGAAACCATGGCAACTAGTAGTAAACTAAAGATATGAACATTTACAAGCTGCCAGCGTAGAGAGTTTTAAACGACATGAGGAATGAAAATTTCAGCCGGTGTTAACGCAGCATAAGGCGCTGGCTGGCAAGGCAGGAGGCCAAAATCTCTAACATTTAAGCTGGAAGCGAGAGCAGCGAGCCACTGGAGCCACACAAATTCAAGTGTCGCATCAAGATGCTCACCAATTTTCCGCTTGCCTTAGTGCAGAACTGGGATGCAGCCAGTTTGAGAATAAAGCCAGCCGTCCCATATTGGGCTGGACCGGACTGGACTGGAGGGTTTTTTCCTTTCTTTGGGATGCTGTCAAGAGCACGGATTTAAAAGCTTTTTTGGACTACAAGTGAGTCCATAACAATTGAACGGTTTACCAGATTTATTTTTTTTAATAAATGCTCTACAGCTTTAGGTTAGTTATTGTAATTCATCTGCAAACTCATGATAAAAGTTCATTTAAAATATACAACATGTTAAAAATCTTGTTAACCTGCTTATTTATTCAGCTATTCAATCAGACAATTATGTGTCAGCAGCATAATGCATCAAAACCTGTAGATACTGTTCGAATGACTCTTTATAACTGTGGCGAGCAGAAAAGCATCTCAGCTTGCACAAAAGCTATAACTGCAGAAGACAACAATGGGTTTCATTCCTGTCAACCAAGAACAGGAATCTGAGGCTATCGTGGGCACAAGCTCATGGATAATGAGCAGTCAAAAAATTTAATACAATTCTATTGGTTTTTTTTTTTCTGTTTACATTATTATCCAGTTTGTGTGAGTATGTGCAAATAACGACTTTTTGGGTGACATGAGTGAAAATTAGGAGACGCGTTTCTGCTCACCGTGATTGTAAAAAATGATTATATGATTCACAAGGTGTTTTAGCCTGCAAACTACTTACAATTTATTTTATGTTTTTTTTTGTTTGTTTGTTTTTTTATAATATTTTGTGCAAACTTTATCTCTAAAGTTTTTTAATATCTTAATCTCTGTTTTATTCTGAAATAATCAAGCCAGACCATTCCACAGTTAAAGTCACAGAAAAAAAACATGAAAAATTATATATATAAATTTTAGATATAAAATGTATATGTATATATATATATATGTGTATATATGTATGTATATGTGTATATATGTATATATGTGTATATATGTATATATATATGTGTGTGTATATATATATATATATATATATATATATATATATATATATATATATATATATATATATATATATATATATATACACATATACATTTTATTTTTATTATTTATTTGATTCTTTTAATGAAAAATAAAGCTCTTGAACTGTATCTGTATGGTTTTTAACATTTCATTGCTGCTTCATGATTGGCTCATTAGATAATTACTCAAATGAGCATGTGTTTCTATTGAACTGGACAGTGAATGTATGCATAATTAAAGTGGATTTTAGTAGCTTCACATCATTGTTTGAACATCCCTTTTACCACATTAGACATGCTGTCAAATTGTGTGCTAATTCACCTCTGTTGACAAGGTGCAGGAAAGGTTAATTTAAGGCCAAAACAAATCCATGCACATAAATTTAATACAGCCAGGGAGAGGGAGAAAACGGAAAAGGGGGCAGCTGTCTGGGTTTAGGGGATAAATGTGAGCAGTGGGAAAGACACAGGTGTCTCTCGAAAGCTGTAGCCCAGAGGAAACATGCAGGCAGTTCCACTGATTCTACCAGTCTGCTATCATCTCTGCTTATCTCTTTTCCTCTAGCATCATAACCTCTTCTCCATTCTCATTCTCACTTGCTTCACTCCCACCTCTTCACCTCCCTTCTCTTCTGCTCCAAGCTCTTTCCCTTTCCCACTGGCTCCCCCAGCCAAGATGAAATAATGCAAGACAGTCTGTTTAGAGTCTATAATTAGCATAGTTTAATAACACAGTGGTCTCAGTGTTCTTATTATCTAGATTCTGCGTTTGCACTTTAATTTATTTCTCCACTTTTAAAATGACAACAAAATGAATGGGATTTAAGTGCCTGATAATCCATTTGATACACAATTAAACACTTGAACAATCAATTATTGTTTGCTTGCCAATTTTTTCTAGTGGCATGAAAATATGCTTTATTTGAGTTTTGAATTCATGTAATGAAGATTAACTTAATGAAGATTAACCTTCAGCACATAAAAAGAACTGTGAAAAGATGTGTTGGATTTCGGATACAATCGTTACAATTAGGAATTCTCATCAAATGCAAAATTATTGTCATTCATTATGCACAAAGAAGGACAGAGTAAGAAAAATCGGCCTGACATTTTTCTATAAATTCTTCTACATATTCAAGGATCGTCAATAATTCAGTCACCTGAAACCATATGGGAGTAAAAGTTCCTCCATCGGAGAGAAAGAAAGGTCAGAGAGATTCCGCTGAAAATAATTTGATTGCACAACCGGAGCATCAAAGGAACAGCAGAGACACAAAGGCAGAGAAAACGAATCAGTGCTGGGCCAGATGCACAGCTGCTCCAGCCTGCTCCAGCTTAATGAGACCTGCAGTAATGTAAGAGATAATGCAATCAGGCTGTGACACTCTTCCAGTCTCTGCCATGTAGCCAGAGAGACACAGCAACCCAAGCAAAGAGACCGATAAATATTGAAGGTGTATGTTGATATTAAGTACGTAATGCTTGCTTTAGAAAAACAAACATGAAGAACGTGAAAGAAGGCGAAGCTTCCAGGTCTAAAGAGGAATCATTTCTTGTTCACCTAAAGAGTAAAAGGGATTGTACAGCAAAGAATGTAAGGCGGTACAAATTATTTTTATAATGTCTCTCATACAAACTGAACTGATTCCACGAAAGCTGTTTGAATAGCGATTTACTAAACACTTCCTGAATGTCAGTACTACTTAAATTATTATTAAATGCTAGATTTTGCACTTTATTGACAAATATACATTCCAGCCCGTTTTTTTGTATTTTCACTCTTGTCCTTGTTCCATTTTTGGCTTTTTTTTCCTCAAAACAATGTGGCTGGAAAGTCTGTGTCTCTCTCTCAGCTACTGTGCATCAAGCATACGTCACTATATATTTATTTTAAATTACTGAGCTCAAGGTTCTCCATTTAGCTTCACATAAGCAAAAGTGCCACGTCAGCACATCTTTCAGATAGGACAAAACTGACATGATTACCAGTGTAAGATGGTGTGAAAGGCAGGGTCTTCCACGGGGGTCAGTTAATATCTGAGAGCTCAAAAGACCTACACAGATTATTAAGTCTGTTGGCTCATTTGACATTTTTATTACGGAGAATAAAAAAACTGTTATGGTGGGACATGCTGAAACATTTGATACTTTTACATAAAGAGAATAGCAAGAAGAAAGGATATGGGAAAAAGAAGCCTATTTGCTAAAGTAGATGCTGATCGAGCTGAGCAGACTCAGTGCTTGCTGTCTCACATTAGTAGTGGGATTGATTAGCCGGCGCATCTGTCTGACCCGGAGCTCCACTGCAGCCGGGAGGAGGCGTCCCAGAGAGGCAAAACCACAGCGATTAAAAATTAAAAATCAATATGTACACAGAACCTTTCTGACCTGTTCTTAGGATACAAAAATGTATAATGCCTCAGACCTGAATCGGTTTGGACAGCTTTAGCTCCCTCTGGCATTCTAGCATACATACACAAGTTCAACTTGAACCTTTGATAACCCACTGAAGAACCGAGCTCCCAGCTGGTTGGATGCTTCTCCTTATTATTTACAGCTGCCGAGAAATTTGATTTTTGAGCATCAACATTTCAACAGCTTACAGCTGAATATCAGTACAGATGGTTATCTATAGAAGATGTGTAATCTGCCTTGTACTGATAAATTACTCTGGATAATATTCTCCACGTGACAAAATTCTGTTCTCATGTTTTCTTTGAAGGTTTGTTCAATGGGCAAGTTTTTCATCTAGACTGCAGGATGCTCCAATCACTAAGAGATGCTCCACTCACTATAGTATGCTTCAATATGGCCTCCATTTTGTGCAAAGTGCATATCTCACACACACACACATACATATACACACACACACACATACATACACACATACTCACACACACACACATGTACAACACTGTACTTCATGAATCTGGATCTTTGCAATTGGGTTTGGATCAGTCTGAGTGAGACAAGACTACTCTGGGTTAGTTATGTTGATGTTTGATGGTAATGTTAGGTTTGTTACACAGCTCACCAGCAGGGGGAGTACAGCACGCGGATATTCAGTGCAAAAGCTGCTTTAGGGCTTGATGCGACATGGCTGAATAAAAAAATCTGACATTCCTAATGCTAATACAGTCATTTGTATTTACAAGGTTTCCTATCGATAACATGTTTCACTGGCATTGTGTGCATGCGTGTGTGTGTGTGTGTGTGTGAAAGAGCGGGAGAGAGAGAGAGAGAGAGAGAGAGAGAGAGAGAGAGAGAGATCATAGGAAACATGTTAAAAAATTAAGTGCTTTATTGCCTTGAAATTGTAAGTAATATTTTCTGCTAACTCTGATTTCTCATATTCTGATTTGCCCATTTAAACATTATGCCTCCCAGGGAGATGCATTTAAAGGAGAAATTCAGTGTTGTTGAAAGAAAATTGCTTTACAGTTTGCTGCCTTGCATTGTGAATCTTTTCATCGGCTTACTATGCAAGTTGGTTTCATTTCAAACTTGCAAGCTTCCATTTGAGCAATGCACGCTCGCAGATGTAATTATTGCTTACTGAGTCCTTTTTTTCCCCCACACAATGATATTTTGATTTATAAGGCTTAAGCAGAACTGCGAGAAGCCTGTCGGCTTGTCACTTCCCCATAATTCACCACTTCTGACTTGTAAAAAAACATCGGGCTACACGTATGTTTACCAACAGGTTTGCCTTAAAAAACAGTAAAATCAGGTCAACTGTAATCGAACAGAGTGTAGAATAATGTCAGTGTGGCTGTAAATCACATTGTGGGGAAGTGATACGGTTTTGTACAGTACTGCTCATCCCTGGAAAGGCAATTATATTAAACACCTATGCGCTCATATCCATGCATGCTTATTTCCATGGCGTAATTATGACGGACAATAGAAGATTAGCTGACGTGTATCACCATCTCTCTCGCAGACAGACAGTGTGTGAGAGAGAAAGAAAGACAGACAGACGGCAAAGAACAAAAAGTATTGCACCATTGTCTCATGTTTGACACATATAAGCGCATAGAAAAGGTCAGTGAAAATAGAGAGTGAATTCATTTATAGTCTGTCCTCTCCCTGCTGTTATCTAAGGACATTCATCTGTCCTGCTCAATAACCAAGTCCTTTTTAGAACCGAACACTGAATGATGAACGATGAACAATGCAGGCCCGGTGCATCACTTGGCTCGTGTCATCCCTGTTCTCACCTTGAAGAATTCTGCATGTCTTATTTGTAGTTATTAATTGGTTCATATAATATAATGTGTGGTAGAGGCCTGACCAGAGAGTAATATTATTTCTTTTTTTTTTTTACTTCAATTGAATGTGCATTATGTTTCGTTACCATAGCAATAAGAATGTGATGTCATACCCTGCGGTCCTCACTAAAACTAAAACCATGGTGGCACGTAAATGAAAAAATACACAATAAAAAAAAAAAAAAAAAAAGGCAAACACTGTTCGAGCTGGACTCCATTTCAAAATACCGACCTCAGCTTCTTGAACGCTGTACCCACTCCCTCCCAACCCCCATCCTCTCTGCTATCCTCTCCTATTTCCTACTTTAGCTGACACTCCATTTTTCTCCCTCACCTAAAAAGCCCAAGCATCCATGCTAAGGCTTAAAAGATGAGATGGAGCCCACTCCTCCCCCCTGACTCTGTCTAATCCTGAAGTGTGTCCTCCATCATCGAACGCTGGATGACTCCCATTACACTCCTCCACCATCCCCGGCATCGAAGGGAAAGGTCAGGTTCAGAGTCCTTCTCTCCGTCTAAATTGGCTGTTTTTACGTTGCCCGAATTTCCCGGCTCTGGCTGTGATTGCGGCAGCCCTGCTTTGGTTCGTCTCAGGCATGATCTTCCTCAAAAGGTCAGCTTTGTGAACCTTGGGGGCTGCACAGAATTCTGGGTATTTTGTTCTTTATCAGTATGTTAACACGTTATCCTTCATAAAAAATGATGCTACTGTTCTTAAAATATGCAGAATGCTAGTGTGGAATCTGTTCGATTTTAATAGCTGAATACCTAGCGTTTTCTAAATCTGCTTTCAGACTGCACCCACCCACTTTGCAAGACCCGTATATAGATTGAATTGAATTGAATCAAGCCAAATCTCAACTTGCATTGAATCAAATAATCCCCACATATACTCCATTACAGAGGTGGCGCCGGTGAAATTTCTTCAAGGTGCGAAAAAAAAAAAAAAGAAAAAAAAAAGAAAACGCCGCCTGTGTGTTTTAGTGTGCCTGGAGACCGTCAGGGCTGGCTGTGATACACAGTGGTTTGGTATTAGAAAAAACGAGGCCTGTATGAATATTGACCCTGCCCCAATCCATCCCCCCCTCCCCCCCACTCCCGTAGGGATCGACAGAGACTCAGTGGCGTCAGGCAGACTTGCCGCAGCTCCAGGGCTGGGCTGACAAGGGACTGCTGACACAGCCAAAGATGGTAAGGAGACTGCCACCCACTTATTGCCATTTTTACCATCATTCCTGCTGCTGCCCTGCTGGCGAAACAAAAGCCTTGCACACTGCGCGCCAGGGGTAGTGTCAAGGGTGCGCCGAGCTTATAGTAATAAAGTGCAGACCCAGTAGATGCAGGTAGATTTGTAGGTTTGCTTCACTGTATGTGTTGTGATTAAGAAACATGTTAATTAGAAGTCTTAGTGCTTACAATTAGATATTTAACAAACACGTTTTAACACTGTTGGCGTATTTGCCTAAGTTCGGCGTCTGCTTTTCTAGATTTATGGCTCTTTCTTTCTAGATTTTGTTGACGTAAGCCATGAAACTTGCACCGAGCTAGGCACCGCCCCCGGGCCACTCTAATGACTGGAGAGCATTACCAGTGAAAACATGTATTAGAATAGAGCCTGACATTTCAACATCCCCAATAATAAGGCCATTATAGTGCACTGGTTAAATGGCAGGTAGCACAGGCACACTGAAACACATCCGTTCATGGTGCTGCTAACACACACACACACACACACACACACACACACACACACACAAACACACACACACACACACACACACACACACACACACAAACACACACACACACACACACACACACACACACACACACACACACACACACACACACACACTTAATCCAAAACACCTCTGGATCTCTTTGGCTTGGGGACATTAGGCTGGTTGAACCTGTATTTTTATCTCCATCCTGACATTCTTATGTAAGGCAGAGTTGCAGAGTTACTTTTCTTCCCACTCACACACATTTGCACACTAACACACACACACACACACACACACACACAGCTTGCGCAAAGCGACACAGCATTCAGGAACAGTCGGCAGATCTGCCATTGCATTTGGAGAAATAAAGCAGTGTAATCTAGGGCTGGTGTTCAGCTGAATAAAAATGCAAGCTGATGTCTCTCTTCAAGCTGACACCAAGCTTTCTTGTGATGCCACAAGTTTCCTTTATCACAGGCTGACTTCTCCTGAGTCTGCCTCAGAAAACACTACATCCTGACCTCCAGCTGACGCCATTTGTAAGGACTGTTGCACAGTTGGAGAGACTTATTCTGTACAATATTTTGAAAAGTATAAATTCCCCTAAGACCTAATGCTGATCCTTTAAGTGCAGTTTAAGCACTGGTGCTTAGAAGCACCACAAATGCCCCCATCATGTGACAGCTTTCAAAAAGATAGGGAATAGGTAAAACATAGGAGGAATCGTAGCGTTTTTGCAAACTAGTGAGGAAAAGCAAGTGTAAAGTTTTTAATGTGATGTAATTTTTGTGTTTATAAAAAATACAGGCACATGTTCTCACATGCTGGTCGAATATAACACCCAGAAGAATAACACCCCTTAACCCCCCCCTCACTCCCCCAACACCCCCCCCCCCACACACACACACACACACACACACACACACACGCACGCACGCACACACACACACACACACACACACACACACACACACACACACACACACACACACACACACTCACAAACCAAACTGGTTTTGTTACAGTGGTGACTAATATTCCACTGTGTGCATCTCTGTTTTACTACCATGTACATACCATCAAGAGTGTAATTCGCATCATCAGCACTTTGCATCATTCAGGCTGCAAGCATCATTTTGTCATGTTGCAAATTGCAGGGATGTGTGTGCCAGGACAAAAAAAATAATAATATAAACAGTGACAAACGTAAATAAGTCTCAAGGGAAAACCTGTAAAGTCTGCCATAAAGCCTCCAGATTAATAACAAAATAATATCCAATGACTATGAGTTTATAGTAGTGAAAATGAAATTAACATACATTTATTTGTAATAGCTTTACATTTAGAAGTAATGAGATGTTTTTTTCTCAGACATTATATTGGCCTAGCTTTAAACTGAGAGGACAACTATTTTATGAGGGAAGACAAAGTCTCAGCGCACCGACACAAAATCTAGCTTGAACAGCTAAAGATATCAGCAGCTATATTTTAGCTTAGATCTCACTTTTCCCCTCTCCGTTTTTTTATTTGCCACTTTTGAATCTATCAGCACTAAGCATTGGGATATTTTCTCCCCCCTCCTCTTCAGTTTAACTTTCAGTCTGAATTCCACACTATGCCTGAAAAGCATAGCTGAATATTTAACATGGCTGGGTAACATCCCTCTACTGACAAACGGGTTGAGTTTAGGCAGGTGTGATCAATGTTTGTTTCTTTTAAGGAGATTTTTTTAAAAGCGCCTTTTAGTGACAAACGAAATGTTTTGACAGTGATGGCTGCCCCTGTGAGACCCTGTGGGCAGTTTCTAAAAAAAAACCTGTCACTTTAAAACACCCAACACACAACAAGAAAGTCATCACTGCTTTGTGTTCATACAGTGTGCACTGCTGTCTCCTGGGGTCAGGATCTTTACTACGGAAAGGTGCGAAAGCTAAACTGAACCCTTCCAAGTTTTTTAGCACTTTTTAATTGGTTATTTCTAAGTCATTTTGACAGGAGAGGACAGTTACATGCATCAGCCCACATGAACTGACATTGCTGTAACCACCCAACGCTACAAAGAAACAAGATTACTGATGACATTAAAGGCACATGCACTCAGAAAACAACTAGAAGGCTAAATTGATGCTCTTCGATAGCTCCATCTCCCTCAGGACTTTTAACACCTGCTCTTAAATGCAAACATGTCACTCATACTTTTTTTTGTGAGGCAAAGTCAAACCATCTACTGATTCAGGAATGCTCCTTGTGTACATATATCACCATATTGTATAAAGCTATTCTAGGAATTTACTTATATTTAATAGGTACATTTGGTGTATTGATGGTAATAGAAGTGATCAAATGTATTAGGGAAGGTTGGATAACTGTAAAAGCAGTTAATTCAGTTCTTTAGAGCAGATGGTTGATGTTTTTTGTTGGTTGAGAATAATTCAAATAGCTAAATAAATCACTTTACAAAATAATCTTAATTGGTATTTGTGTTATTTAAACTCTTTATAAATGATGTTTTTGTTTAAGCTTTGGCCTTGTGTAATAAGAGAGACTCCATCATGTTTCCCTCGTCTTACCCACATTCCTTCTCCACAGATAATCAGTAACATGGAGCCTCAGGTGACGAATGGGCCAAACCCGGCCACAGCCAACGGGCCATCGAGCAACAATCGCAGTTGCCCGTCGCCCATGCAGACCAGCAGCTCCAACGATGACAGCAAGACCAACCTCATTGTCAACTACCTGCCCCAGAACATGACCCAGGAGGAGTTCCGCAGCCTTTTTGGCAGCATTGGCGAGATTGAGTCCTGCAAGCTGGTCCGCGACAAAATCACAGGTACTACAGGAAGCACAGATGAAGGCATGTGGGAGAAACTGATGCTGAGGAACTGACAGAGGGTGGGAAGTGGGTGTGAAAGGTACCATAATATAAGGGAAATACAAGTGCCAGTCTGCCCTCTTGAAATAAAAGCAGTCAAATCGCCGTCAAAGTGTGCATGTAGGTGTGAATTGGAGGACGGCCTACTGATGCTTCCCGGAACAGCAGATCAAGTAAGTGCTGAGCACTGGTGATCGGAGAGGCAGTGTTGCAGGTCGCTTCTGTGTTTCATATGGCACAGAGCAATGGTCCATGATCTCAGGCCTTCCTGCTGCTCATTACGCTGTAGGGGCCACACGTTTAAGCCCTCAGAGACAGAAAGAGGACACACTGGGGTATGTAAGCTGCACTCCCCTGCTAATCCTGCACTATTGGCCATGTGGGTGGCACACAGATGGATGTGGAGGCTGTGAACAGATAATGCCAGATAATGGCTTCCATTTTATATCCTACTTAGTGACACTTTGCTCCAGATAATCTCATTAGACCAGGGCTGGGCCTAAAGCCACTGTTTTTTTTCTTTAAACAAAAACGAGATGAGTTTGAAAGAGGGAGGGGAAGCGGTATCGAGCTGCTCACAAATCCTAGCAAGAAACAGTCTGAATCCCAAGCAAACAAGCATCGTGGGTCATTCGTGTCATTGGCAGGCAGGCAGATGGCAGAGCATCATTCCTGAAATGGCACCAGTTTCTGTCTCCATATGGTTCAGCAATTCAATTTAAATCACATAGGTTTTTTTTCCAATCCACACTATTGTACCAATTTGCATTTACATTAAATATAAATTTTGAAGTTAAAAAGCAATTTATAGTCCTTCATTAGGTCTGAAACACCACTGCTGGGATGTGTTGCCCCAGGCTGCAAGAAATGCATAAAAACTATATTATGGCGCTATATTACTATGCACCTAAATTAAGGTATATTCCAAAATACTCAGTAGACAAAATATTTATAATAAAACTCAAAGTTTAAAAAGATTACATTGTAATGTGTTTCAATTTGTTGCTTGTAAATTTGAATTAATCTTAACTAAAACCTATACTGGTAAATGAGATTGTAAATGTTTTTGCGCTTTGATTAGCAACATTTTACTTTTGTGTTATTTCATGTTATTCATTCAAATAAAACAGATCAAGTAGTTTTTTAAATACCACTCAATTATTGCTACACCTCATCTCACTTAATTTTCCTTTTCTCACGTAACGGTGCAGATTGAAGTAAGTGAGAATCTATGACGCATTAGTCAGCCCTGTTTTTTTTTTTAGGTTTTTTTTGGGTGAGAAAGCACTCGATAATATGTTCTGTTCGCTTCCACTGACTCTCTGGAATGGCTCAGAAGAGCACAATGCATTATAAATACTATCCTTTCTGCCTTTCTGCCGCGTTCTACTGTAAGGTATATGTGGCACCTGTCTCTTGGGTTCAGTTTCCCATTTTAGAATTTCAGACTAACTAAGCACTTCCTATTATTTGAGAAAAATGATTGTATGCTCAGGCTGCTGCCATCATTAACTATGCTTTCACGGTTATGAGGTCTATGAAGAGAGTGGGAGTTTGAGCAGCAATGACCTCTGTGCCTCAATGCCAAAATATTTGACCAGATCAAACTTCCCGTGCGGAGTGCTTGACTTTCATCTGCATGCCAATGATGCAAGCGAGAAAACGTTGTTCTCTGTTTTCCGGAGTACTTTGACGTATGCGAGAATCCTTTTACAGGCAGTTCAAAAGCAGCCTTCGACAAGGTGACAACAGGCAGGTCTCTTCTTCCACTTTCTTCTCTTTCCCCTCGTTCCTGTCAGCTTTGATGAAACACCAGGCAGATGAGTTAACTCTAGCTACAGCTACCTCTCTTGCTCCCTAACAGCCTGGCCAAATGCTGCCCAGTGAAGTGCCAAGGAAAATTGTTTACCCGTCTTCTCTGGCACATGCACACTTGCGCACACGGTACTCCTCTAACCAGCTGGCTGTGCTTGCAATAAATCAGAGACCTGAGGCCTAGTCTTTTATTAAGTGCCAATATATATAGGTACAAAAAATTGTATATAAATGCACACACACGCTCCATCAGCCATCATATTTTCAATCCGTCAGCTTAACCAAACGGCAAAGGAAATGTATTGTAAGCTGCATCAGTAAGATGTTAGGGGCGATATTTATTCTTACTTGTGTATATTTTGTCAGCAGAAACTATTTTAGCCTAGCTTTAAAGGTAGGAAGAAAGAAATGTCATTACAATGAGAATTTGTTTAGGGCCATGAATAAAACAGATGGCTATGCTGCTAACATAGTGCAAAGTCTTTGTTTTTAAAGGCCTGAATCAAGCATGCATCCTTTGCCGATGCTGCTGTCTCAGCTCCTCTCCGCCGACTACGAATAAAAGAGCTAAACACATATACTATGTGAAGGAGTTTCTTATAGCTTTATGCTATATTTTCAGTGGAAACCCCCTTATGGAACACATAAATGTGTTTGTAAGAAGTCAGTGCTCAGTTGTTTTGTGAGAAAGGACACTAGAGAGACTGATCTATAGGTTTGGAGTACCGACAAGGATCTGCTTTTGTTTGCCTATGTAGGTTTTATGCATAAATATGAATGTGCTTGTATTTATAATGACAAATCCGAAAAGGGGAACATAGTCATGCAGGGCAATGCAGTTGACTGCACATGTTATTTCCACCTCAGGAGGAGGGTTAAAATAAAAGTCCTCTGTTTGTGTTCTGTGAGCGGCAAACAATTACTGCAATTAAAAATGAAAAACTGCTCCTTTTTCTTTGTCTGGCACTCAGGCCAATGTTCTATCATGTCCCCTGAAAAGGAAAATTGAATAGCACACACACCCTCATCCCCTTTGATGTCTGCCATTTCCCTTCATTGTTTTCCCATTCTCCCGCAATCCACAGGCACCATTGGCTGGTGCTTAATGGCTTGGCGCACAAAATGATGCTCCTATCAGTTCAGTCTGTGTTTAACACTTATGTAGCTGACATCAAACAGCCTCCTACATTCTACATCTGCTTGTTCAGTTACATATCCCACTCACACACCAAACACCACCACCATCTGTCGTACTACTGACCTGAACGCAGCGAGTCTAAGCAAATTCTGAGCGCCATCTTGACTTCCAGCTGATCTTGGAACTGTGTATCAATCCCAGGCTGGTTCTCTCCACCTGAGTTAAAACTTGTGCAATGATCTGAAGCATACCTGAGAATACCTGTTGGAGAAGCAAAAAAAAAAAAATCCTTCATGTTGAAAAATTATAGCCTTTTCATATTTGCTTTAATCAGCATGTGACTAAAATAAAGCCAAAGTAACTATACGGAGAGTTACTAAGGATCGATGTTTCACAAGACAGGTGTAAGAGAAGACAATGTGCGGTGACGATGTGAAGTGGAGATCATGAATATTCAAATTTATGCTGGAGAGACAATTAACGTGATGCCTTAATGAATTCCAATTTTATCATAGCGAGAGCATGGGGGAATGTGTAATTGTTATTCAAGCTAAAAGCACCCGAAGCCAATTTACATTGTCTAACAATGAACTTTTCTCCACTGTCTCCTTTCCTCCGACGAACGGCACAAGAAGAAGAAAACCAGCGTTCTATACCTGACATCTGGCTGGGGAAATAAGGAGTGATTTTCCCACTGCGTCATAGTGCAACTAAAACAGCATACCCTGTTTGGATTCCTTTAACTCAGCATACTCCTCCGCCCAAGCCATATCAGCTTGTTTTTTTTTCCTCTCTTAGGCATTATATAAGTGTAATATCTCACAGGCATCAATATTCTTGTTGTGTTTTCATTTCTTCAAATATACCTTTATATATTTTGTTCATCGGATTCGTGATAAATTCGCACTTCCAACTGGAATTATGAATCACCCAGCTCTTATATAACACTCTATGCTTTAAACATACGCCATAGTTGCACCAAAAATGAGCATTAGTCCATAGGTGGAGTTATAGCTCTTTTTCCACACCACAGAATCACGTGGGTTTCCGGGGAGCCTTTGGAGCAGCTGCCAGCTCAGTCATGTGTGAGGGTCTAACACTGCTTTGTTGGGGTGTCCCATATTCACTGCGCACGGCATTCTCCCCATACACTCATCCATTTCAGACAGCCCACACACTTTGGGCTGTGCACCAAGTCGCCGTAGGCTCCAGCTCAGCGGGGAGAGGGAGAACCCGGGGGCGGGAGGCTCCGTCGTCTCCCAGCTGTTCTACTAGCCTGGCAGAGAAAAATGCTGACAGCATGCCGTCAGTTTATCTTGCACCGTTTGCTGGAGGACCACTGTATATTCAGAGGTGTGTGCAAAATATGGCACAAAAGTGTCTATCTCCTGTAGACATGCATTATCATATACCGATAAGGTTTTTTGGTTTTTGGTTATTTAAAATCTAGACTTTAAGATCAATTATCAAATTTCTAGCACATGTTTCACACACCGCAGTGTAATTAAACAGGGTGGAGGTGTGATTATTTTTGCATTGCTATTAAAAATGTAAATTTAAGCCCATTTTAGAGAACAATAGCAGCTACACACTGATAGTCACAACAGCTCTGTCAATGTTTGCACTAAATCATGCAAATCTACCAGATTTTTTAGGGGAAAAAAAACTTTTCACAAATGAACACACAGGCTTTTGTATGAGGCTTTTTTTTTTTTAGGGCTTTTTTAAAAAAACCTGTAATCAATTATGCTAAGCAAACAAGTCTTATCCACCGACATGGAAGTTTTTTATTTATATTTTTATTCACACCCACACATTTCATTATAAGTCATTGTGATGTGTATTTTTGAATTGTGCTTTTAAACAACACACACTAGGGCTGTTCTAATCCGTTACTCAATAAAAAAAAAAAAAAAATTATACAGTGCTCTAAAATGTTTTCTTTTTTTTTTTATTATCGATTGTGCTCATTTTTTTTTAAGTTGGCGCCAACAAGTTGCTACCCAAGTAAGGCAGCGGGCTTAAGAGAGACAAGCAAAGAAATATTAGCCTTTAATGAAAATTCAATCAGAAGATACAAAGCTGCTTTTAGCTTTTGTCTGAGAAAGCACTTAGGCAGCCTTGAGTGAATTATGTAGCTTATGTAGCATGAATGGGCTGAATTAAAGCCATTAGAGCTGATGATAAACAACATTCATAATGCAAACTTATATCATAACACACCGCATTATCTAATTACACTCCACTCAAGCTTTTGTCTCCTTTGATAGAAGATTACTGAGCAAATTAGGAAAGTCATAAATTCATAGTTAACCGTCAAATTGAAGAATGAGTTCTGATTAGGCATAAACTAATTTGGTATTTCTTTTGTGTGAGTGTCTTCTCTCCTGTTGCTAATAGGACAGAATGGCTAGAAAAATGGCGAAACGTCTCCTAGAAAGAATGCAGTGCGGTCCCTAGATGCTGTTGCAGCAAGGGCAAAATGTCAGGCAGGGAACGCCAGTGATACATTTGTTTTGACAAATCGAAGAGGCTTTTCCTCCGTTCCTTCTTTGCCTACCACATCGTAAATCTGACAAAATTTTAGACTGACCAAACACATTTCGTTGTTGTGTAGCCAGAAACTTCATACGATCAAGGTAAGTTAGCATCAGATGCTCACAGAGCTGTCACATTTCTTTTTCGCCCAGCCATTCTTCCTGTTCCTTCTCCTGCACAGATACTACATTCAGCACCTCCACCTGACTCAAGTGAAAATACATAACACGGCTGCCAGAGTTTGAAAATGAGGACATTTATGCAGGCAATGTTGTGTATAACTCAATTTTTATCTCATTCTCGATAAATGAAATCACTGGGCTTTTAAATGATGTTTCAGCCATTGTCATCATTCAGTTAAAAAAAAATCGGTTTTCCAGTCTGGCATGAAGATTTTGAGAGTACACTGTCATGCTACTGAAAACACAAATGGCTTAAATATGTTACATCGCAACAGCAGCATGTGTAAATATGCAGCGAGGAACATTCAAAAGAATACAGTGGCGTGTAAGTTGTGTGTTTGTGTTTAGAAAGAATACAGGATACATGTTACAATTGATTGTACACAATGCCAATTCCAGTGTGGGGGTTTGGGGTGTGTGTACATGTTTAGTCACAGATACTTATTGTCACCTCGAAGCATCTATCTTTCTCTCAAGATCATCAGACACAAAGCAAAATAGGACACACAGGGAGCTGCTGCTATTTGCCTTCATACTCAATCTTTAGTGGTCACGGGTGACAGGAAGACAGCTGCTCGAAAAAAATCACAACATCGGCTCAATGATGTCAAGTCTAATGAAAACAGCGCTCCTGGTTTTACACATAAATGCCGCATTGCACTTTTATTAGGATCCGCAACAAACGCAATACACTCACACTTTTGACTGAGGCTTTTCGGATAGTTATATTATGGATAGCTATCATTATATAAATGTTAAATGTATTTTCTAACACTAATTTGGCATTGGTGTATGTTCTGTTGCACCACAATTTCGTTCAATTGTTTCCTTATATGGCTAGGTGGTAAGGTTGAACGGTGATATGCATGCTCATTAAAAACACATTAACAGTGCAATGTATCATTTTGTGGGGTTTTTTTGCCATTTAAATTGACAATTACCATATACAATTAATGTATCCGTTAAATTAATTGAATTTAATTGGGTTAATATTCCACTACGCCACCATGCACTCACTGGCTCGGTGTCCTGGTAGACAGTTTTCTGCATCATTACTTTAAATTATTTAGACATACATACTAACATTACTTTAGACATATCTCGCATATTCTTTGGTTCAGATCTAGTTCGCAACAGCCTGCACTCTTTTCTAATATAATCTTGGACCTAACGCCTGAAGTCCATTTCATATTTATTACATATGATTTATATCATAAATCAAATGCATTAGTCCTATAGAGCTAATGAAAGATTGAATGAGTGGGTAGGCCAGTGTGTGCCCGAGTGCTCGAGTAGTAAGGAAACATTCTCTTATTCTTTTTAATAATAGATTAACATTACATTCAAGTGGTGTGTGTGTGTGTGCGTGTGTGTAAAGCTGTTTTTTTTTTTTTTTCAAGCCCACTCCTGCTCACTCCCCAAGCAGCTCTGACTAATCCTGCCCACTCCTGCATTTATTAATTTTGTTTGTACCTGCCAGCAATATTTTCTAATGAACTAAGTTTGGTATTTTTCCAAAACATAAAACAAATGAGTCATTTAAAGCACAACAACCCAACCAGAATAAAGCAGACGAAAAAAACAAAAGAAATGAAGCTGCAAACACATTGTGCTTCACATCTGACCCACAGGATCCAATACACCTCTAATACAGTCCAGTGAATAATCAGCGTACAGTAACTGTGCATGCTTTTGTAGTGTGTGTGTATGTGTGTGTTTTAGAGATATTTAGAGATAAAGAAAATGAGCATGCTGAGAGGGTTTGTCAAATCCAATCATGTACATGTTGGCCACCTGTGTATGTTTGTGTGTGTGTGTGTGTGTGTGTGTGTGTGTGTGTGTGTGTGTGTGTGTGTGTGTGTGTGTGTGTGTGTGTGTGTGTGTGTGTGAGTGAGCACTTGAGAGGGAGAATTAATCGTTTTAGCCAGAGAAAAAGATGGCATTTCTATCGTTTCTTTGAAGTTTTTACCTGCCATTTTGCCGCAGAGCTCAGAGACAGATTTACCCTGAGCATCAATGTAGTGTTTTATTGAAATGGCAGTTCTCAGTGCTTTAATTGGAATTTATTCTAGTTATTACATAAACAATTACTTCTCTTACCTCCCAACATATTTCAAATTCTATTATTTTGTAAGTGGTATAGTTTAGACTCCCTTAATTTCTATATGTGTGTGTGTGTGTGTGTGTGTGTGTGTGTGTGTGTGTGTGTGTGTGTGTGTGTGTGTGTGTGTGTGCACGCATGCCAGCACATATGCCTCAATCATAAGCCTAGCTCTGGGTTTCTGCTGAGCTTTTATAAATCATGTGTTTGTGTGTGTGTGTGTGTGTGTGTGTGTGTGTGTGTGTGTGTGTGTGCGCACATACGCGTTTTATGCTTGTGGGTGTAATTCCTGCAGTTCCTGCTTGCCTGCACCCGTAAGCAAGAGCTGAAATAAATGGTGACAGAGTTGCTCTGCTTTTGTGTCACTACTCAGATGTGAAGCTGGCGTCAGGCAGGGTTAAACACTACAGTATTTATCTATCCATTTCATTCATCAAGCTTTGTGCAAGAGTGCCTCTTAATCTTGCAAGTATACTTCATTTACAGAAACCTTTTTCTACATCTGTTCCTTCTTTTTTTCCCAGGACACACTGCACAGCACTGCATCTGCTTCATGACACTGAGAGATGTAGATAAAAACCGTACATTTACAACACTACTATTTACTACTACAATTATTATTATTCATGTTACTATTACCACTATTACTGCTCCTATTACTTGTATTATATCTACTAGGGTTACTACCAATTTTACTATTTTAGTCATTCTGTTACTAATATAATATACTAATATACTACCACTACTTTGACTACGCTAATAGTAATCATAATGATAAGAATTCTTCTAACCTTTACAACAGAAAATGTTTTTTAATACTCCAGAGCAAAGACAATATTATTGTATTTAGGTGGAAGTATTGTTTTATTAAAGAATATGACTTTTTATGCCACATAATCTTGAATGTGTATACATGAATTATATTAACAATATATACACATATTTAGCAATTACATAAAAACGTCTGTCGTGACGTTTTTCAGCATTTGGACCAGTATGGGTGTATTTACAATTCACGTTGTGTGCGCTGTGGACTTGGGCATGTCTGTTTCAATAAATGCAGATGAGTGTTGCACTCCTCATCAGAGCTCTCCAACATTTGTGAGGCACAATGTTTAAAGAAAGCCAGAAGAGGAAGAGAAATGCTGCTAGCAATGCAGCTGCTGGTTCCGTGGGGAATCGGCTGTGCTGGTGGCTTCATAGCCTTTTGCTGGGAAGAGAATGTTCAATCAAAATCATTCAAGTTAAGACACCGTCAGAGGCTTTTCGGTAGAAAGCTTATCCTTTAAAGCCCACACTTTTGGGTGTCACACATGCTAATGGTATAGAGTGCTAACATTTCTTTCTTTTTTTCTTTCTCTTCTCTCTCTCTCTCTCTCTCTCTCTCTCTCTCTCTCTCTCTCTCTCTCTCTCTCTCTCTCTCTCTCTCTCTCTAAAACACAGGACAGAGTCTTGGATATGGTTTTGTCAACTACATTGACCCAAAGGATGCAGAGAAAGCCATCAACACATTAAATGGACTCAGACTTCAAACCAAAACTATCAAGGTACTGTTGAATACCAAGCACATTGTTAGAAAGCAATGTGGGTGTAGGTGTGTATGAACACTAGTATGTGTATGTGAACATGTTGCTGATTTTGATATAAGATTGTATGACGGTAATAGAACAATATCTCATTTGGTTGGCAGTACGCTCCTGCTTTCCTCTCCAATTAGTCATCAGCCATTTCTCCCAACTGCATGAGTCAATTCACTGAATGTTTCCTGTCACCGTTTCTGCCAGTGGAGCTGCATTGATTAGCCCATGTGGTGTGTATTGACTCGTGCTGGGCTGCGGTGCTGCGACACAAAAGCGAGAGGAGGGGAAATCCGCCTCATTAAGATGCAGAAGGAAATAGAAGAGTGACTGCAGGGAGAAATGGGAAAATAGTGTAATTGATATGCAAATGCATCTCCAAATGTCAAATCATGGAGTCACACGAAAAAGGAAAAATAGAATGTATAATGAAAAGATGCTCAAATGCTAAGTAGTCCCCCCAGTGTGTTTTTGTTATACTGTAAAACCCAGTTAGAGAGGTGAGGTAGACTGAGAATATTGTGTATGCCAGCAAAATGTCAGTGGTACTCCATATTTTATCCGGCTGGAAAAAAAAAATGTAATATAAAATAGCAAATGATTTTTGACTGTATATATTTGCCTCTGATCCTTTTTAGTCTGAGTCATGGTGTAATCGGGTTGTTTGTGAGATCATCTGGCATATAATCCCTAGCCTCTCTGTTACATCCTTGCTAATCTAATCAGACTGGATTTCCTGTGCTTAGGCCGACATGAAAACACAGCATCCATTCCCTCAGGCTGTGCTGCCCAGGAGGGAAAAACAGACAGACAAGTAGGAAGGAATGGAGATTGAGAAAAAAAAACTGTTGTTGAAACTGGGATAAACACAAACATGGGCGGTTTCCAGAGGGCCGGAGTGGCAGGTGGCTTTGTGTGTGCTTGTGCGTGTGCTTGTGTGTGTGTATGTGTGTGTGTGTGTGTGTGTGTGTGTGTGGGTTTGTGGTGACTCGACTGTAGTGCTGGTTTCAGCCTCAGTTTGGAACCCGTCAGAGATGAAATGACTCACTGCGAGTGTGTGTTTGCTCATCGTCACAGCTTCTCACTGCACACATGCTCATCTCTCACTGTTTGGGCAGCAGGAGTGCACACACGTACACACACGTACACACACACACCCGTACACACACGTACACAACCACACACACACACACACACACACACACATGCAAATACACACAGATTCCCATCAGCACAGTACCAACACTTAAACATATGTCAGTGGGTCTGTGCTCCACGCCACAGACCAGTCCTGTGAATGTAAAAACAATGTGAGGGTGAAGCTTCTGAACCCAGAAGTGGTTTATTGTATAACTTCATGGAGCTCTAACCCACAACATTTCGAGTTACTTGCTCTTCATATGATGCATTTTTTCACAAGCACACCTCTCACATGCACCCATCATGCATGATCTCGCTTTCTCTCTCTTTCTTTCCCTCTATCTATCTCTCTCATCCTGCTTCTCAGTCTCTCTCACTCACATATGATGACACAAACAAGCCAAGACAGTCCACACTGTGATTCTCCCAGTGGGACACTGCCTAATCCAGCCGTTGTAAGGGTACTCTAATACCTTTATCTTTTTACCTCTCTTTTACACCGACTTTCTCCATCCATCCATCGCAGCATGGGGCAGTGGTGATGGTGATTCCATCTCCTCTCTTTGATCAGGCCTTAGTCTCGCTCTTCTCCCTTTCGCTGTGTGAAATCTTTCCTTTAGACTAATGCCAGACTACTCAATAGGGGATTTTTTTTTTTCCACTAATGCATCAAGAGGGCATGAGGAGAATGAAATCCTCTCTTGCAACTTAGCAAATAAGAGTATTTGAAGGTCATCATCCTCTTGAAACACATGCTGTGAGACATAGGTCTCTCCAGCTCTTGAGGTTATCGAAGAAAGAGTGTGGATAAAGACAACCCAGCCAACAGCAAAAGGGAAGAAATGTTCATTCTGTTTATATATTAGTTTTTTTCATATTTTCTTCACTTACTTAAATTAAAGGTTATGTATAGGAGTTATGTTGCTGAAGTAAAATGCTTGCATGTAATGTAAATTTCAATCACCTTAGCCCAGTCTTCCTCTGACACTTTTTTTGTACGTTTTTTAAACTTTTAAAAGTCACACATAAATCCGAGAGACACTAAACGAATGCAGATTGACAGGAAGGACAATAATCAGAGCACAGTGCTGTCTAACAGGGACAGAAATAGAAATGTGTGAGAGAGAAATGGGGGAAAATAGAGAGTGAAGGAGACAGTGTGAGTCTCACCCCTGATCTCCCCTTTCACACTCCGAGGTAGTACACACAAATGCAGACACACAGACACCCTCCTGCCTATATAGCGCTTTCCTGTTTCACAGCTAAACTCCAACTCTGCCTTCCTGTTGAGGTGCGAGAGGAAAAATCCTACAAAGGGTGCAAAGAGCAGAGCTCCGTGCGGAGAAACACACACACACCCACACACACACACACACACACACACACACACACTCATCACTCTCACACATATCATTCAGATACACAAACACACACTTCTTTCTAAGTAGCACGCGCACACACGCACGCACACACGCTCTTCACAGGCAGACAGGGTGTTGATAGATCCGGCATCTGGAGCTGCTTGACATGGAAAGAAAAGAAGAGAGGGTGAAAAAAGAAAGTGTAAAAAAAAAAAAATCACATGAACAAGAAAAAAGAGCAGAAGGCAGGGTAAGGACGCTGCCAGGGCTCTGTGCCTTTTGCCTTCGCACTTAAACTGGATTTCAGGCGATTACTCCTGAATGGATCATGTCTTTAGCTTGCTATTTGTATGACTGTAACAGTATTTGATGGCTCTGAAACCCAAATGTCAGCAGTGATGGAACCATGGAAGGCAGTGCCTGCTCATTTCCCTAATACTAGAGGAATGGTACGAAAGGAGAGCTATAACCATCACAAATATGCTCTAATGAGGCACTCAGAAAACGGAATTACATTGTATGAGTTTTTCCTCAATGATTGTGTGTATGTGTGTGTGTGTCTGTGTGTGTGTGTATATGTGATTTACCATAGCATGTAAATATTTTATGAGTGATATTCAGAAACAAACTAGAAGAGAAAGTTTGTCAGAGCGACATGGAAAGGGAATGAGTGTGTATGAGTGTGAGAGGAGCTGTCCAAGGTGCTACTGAGTTTGACAAGTTGAGGAGGGTGAGAGCATATTGTGCGAGGGTATGTGCGAAAGAGAGGGAGTGTGTGTGTGTGTGTGTGTGTGTGTGTGTGTGTGTGTGTGTGTTCTCTGACTGCTAGCAGAGACAGAAGGTTCCAGAGCGCTATTCACAAGTTCAATACGGAGGTTCAAACCTACAAACCTACAAATAGCATTTACACCTCACTGTCATACTGGGGAACCCCAGAGCATACACTAAATGTACTCAAGAAATTCTTTATTATCTTTTGACCTGCATACTTGAACGTGTGTGTGTGTGTGTGTGTGTGTGTGTGTGTGTGTGTGTGTGTGTGTGTGTGTTCTCTCAGGTGTCATATGCACGGCCCAGCTCAGCCTCCATCCGTGATGCTAACTTGTACGTGAGTGGGCTGCCCAAGACCATGACCCAGAAAGAGCTGGAGCAACTTTTCTCGCAGTATGGACGAATTATCACCTCCCGTATCCTCGTCGACCAGGTCACAGGTATCCATGGGGCAACTTCTCAGTCAATATACACTGGCAACCACAATAAGTACACACACACTCACCACACTTATTAGGCCATACAGACTCACTGCCTTTAAATGTATCATATGGACTACACAGTATGCACACTTTTTCCTATATATGATGGGACATGAGTTGGAATCAAACATGCACACAATTGCACACATGAACACAAGATTGTTGCGGAATCCTCTGGCACAGCTTGCATTGCGTAACTGTTAGCTTTGTTTCGTAGGACCTGATGTGCACTGATGGAGCAAAATGCCTCTTTAAACACACATGCTGCTGCCAAGAACCAACAAATGAGCCATTGTGTGCGTGTGTGTATTTGAGCACAAAACATGTCCCATGACCATAGGAAGTGGTAAATAACAAATGCAAATCGCTTTTCAAACAGCATTTTTTATTTTACATATCTCCTGGCATTATAAAGAAATAATAAATCAGTCAATATAGGGAGTATATATGCATGCTTATGGAGTTTTCTATGCATGCTGCGAAACAATACTTTTTATATGTTTGCACATTGGTGATATCATTATTTGCTTTGCAATCCTATAAACTACAGAATATTGCATCATCTAATTCCATTTTCTCTACTAAATTTCTGTTGGCTCGTTTTTACCCAGACGTGTATAAACATTCAGATACTCAAACCGTCACATGTTTATTGCCAATCTAAACATTCACACGACACACATATTATTTGCTTTTCTTCTCTTCCCTAAAACTCATTTTCATACGTCCTCCTCACATGCAGACACCGTTGTGATGCACCCCACCCCTGCAGGCCATGAGAAGGCTCCTCCAGGATGATGGGGTTTTAGAATGAATCTTAATGATTATGAAACAAGGAAGTTTTTTTTCCCCACAAGCTGCAGCATTAAGAGGCATCATGTCACCCTCTGCCCTTACTGAATAAAAACAAATTGAGCATGGTTTGCTGCTCTACGACCAAGCTTTAAATTATATCCAGGGAGTATGTGTGTGTGTGTGTGTGTGTGGTTGTGGGTGTGGTTGTGTGTGTGAGGATGGCTGTTCAAGAGTTATTGTTCAAATGTAACAAAATGGCAGATTCAAGTTTTCATATATTGGACCTACTTCTAGCTTAGTTTAAATTGCTAGCAGCCAGCAAGACTTCAGCAACACTCCACCCACATAATACCATTTATATAATGCTATAATTAATTATCAATCCATACCAGGGTCGAGATCAGTTTCCTTTCAGTGCAGCAAATTTATGTAACGTGCTATTGCTTTTGTATTCCGATTTTTTTCCATGTAATTAAACTGAATACAGTTGAAACACGACTGTCGGTGCAATTACCCTAGCAGTATATGTTTGCCATAACAACAGAGAGTCCTAACCCTTGACAGCTTGGGCCATAAAGTTCAGTATGTGCTGTGCTAATACAATAGATTTATAGTCGTAGCACACAAATGCTAATAGTAGTTTTAACCCCAGTAGGGTATTTTAATAAGATTAAAATACTGTGTCTGAGTACTGTGGTCCTCTGAGATTTTGTGTGGGTTCTTTGTGGGTATTGGTGTTACAGAAGACTACTAGGTTTGGCTGAAGCACACTGTTGATCTCGGATAGCTTGCAGAGGTGACAAAGGGAAACAACACCATAGAGTAAGGAAAGAAGACTTTTAGTAAATCCCTTTTTTTTGTCTTTGTGGAGAGTTTGGACTACAGGACTCGTGGTTGGATGGAAATGCGGTTTTTGCACAGTTTACAAATTTCAACAAGCTCTGAAGCACTTGGCAATTCAGCATGAGCCGGCCTAACATTGACATTATTATTTTTTGGCTGCAGGTGCTGTCCTTGGTGCTGAATTGCCAGTACTTAATGGGAGGTGATCTCATTGGTGTACAAGAAAACGAGAATGAGACAAACACAGAATGATTAGAGTGCTAAGAGAACAATATTTTACTGCGTATGGGTTAAAGTAGTGTATATATGCAAATACTAACAATAAGATCAAATAAAAAAAAATTTTAACCATTCAAAACACAGTACGCAGGTATCAATGTGATGGATTGTAATTTGTGGCTTTGTTAGAACACCTTTGTAGTTTAGTGCTAAAAGAGTTCATTCAGGCCACTGACTGAATTAGTTGTGTGTATACTTGTCTCAGGTGGTTGACAAGTAGTGATATAATAGTACAGATATTCTGAGTTCTGAGTTGTGGCATAAGCAAAGAATCCAGAAGGTGACTGGGGATCTTGACAGTACTTTTTTTTGTAAAGGTAAATAGATTAATATGCACTTTGACTAGAGGTCACAAATTGTGATATGTAACAGTTATTTTGTGAGTTATAATCTCTATATATGGTTCCCATATATTTTCCTCTTCAAATAATGGTCTGCAGTGGGTGTAGGCCAGCAAAAGGTAAATACAGCAAACTGAGCTGCACTCAATTTGTTAAAAATTTAGTAGGGTCCTGGCACTCTGCATTGGCTTAGATTTTATGATAGCTCTTTCTTTAAAAAAAAAAAGCTTTGTTTTCCTATTTCTTAAGGTTTCCAATAAATAGCAGGGTACTGTGTTAATGACCGGTCTGGAATAACTAGAATTTTCTTTAATTGAGTTTATCTTATAAATGAGACCCAAGAGTTATGATAAGCATGAACGATTGTTTTACTCACTGGCTGGTGTGTCCCGTAGGGGATGTCCCGTGCTGGGATGGATTGTCAAAAATTGCATTGTCTTATCATGTTATCAAAACCTATGTTTTGGGAACTACATCATATTGTCATACAGTTTAATTGTTTTATTCTAAAGAGCAGCAACAGACCACTCTGGAGACACTTTAAGATTATATGTGGAAAGTGATGCGTGCCTTGGTTCAGTGGTAAAATTTTCAGAGAAGCTCTTTTGCGCAGAGCAGTCAATATGTGTCTTTTATCAATGAGCGCCAATCTTATTGATCCAGAGTGCTGCCTCTTACAATCTGCAGTTCTGGAGACAAAATCAGTCTCCATGACATTCCTCCTACAGGATGCCTTTAGGAAACACTTTGTTAAAAACAATCTATCCTATTCCCTCTTCATCATTTTTTACTGTCTCTGTAAATGAAAGAATCATTAATCTACTGTAGTACTGCAGTGCAAACGAGCCTTCCAACTGGGACATTTAAATACAAATAATCAGAAAGACATTAACAACCGAGGAAAAAACACAGCTTGAATGTGTATATGATGAGTAAATCATATTAAATTGAAAATGAGAACCTCAACAGTAAAGTCAATAAACTGGGAACACACACATAGGCATTAACCAAGCATAAAATAGCAACAGGGGGGAGTGGTGGCTCCAGCGGTTAAGGCGCTGGGTTGCCGATCGGAAGGTCTGTGGTTCGAGCCCCGGTATCGCCAGGCTGCCACTCTTGGGCCCTTGAGCAAGGCCCTTAACCCTCTATGCTCCGGGGGTCCCTTACGAGGGAAATATCAAGGTCCGTGACGTCGGAGTGACGTGGGGCCGCCTTCACGTGGGCTCACCACCTGCAGGAGGGACCGTAAGGGACGGTGCTGTAAAGATTGGGCAGCAGTCGAAGGCGGGGTATGCCTGCTTAGACTGCTACCCCCGCGACCCGAATTACGGATAAGCGGGAGAAAATGAATGAATGAATGAAAATGGCAACAGACCAAGTGTGGCTCTTTGCATTAGATTTTTTTCTCTTACTGACTGTAGTGCCATCTTTAGCAGCAGTAGCTAAAGTTCCCTAAAACGACTCTTTCTGCTCTTCATCGTGATTATGCTCTTGCCACAGCATGCTTCTCACCCTCACACTATTAAACACACTACCGTAATAAATGCTCCATACTGTTGGCACAGCCACTTAAAAGTAAGCGAACGAGGGAAGATGGCAATGTGCTTCAGAAAGAAGAGTGAAAGCTTTCATTAACAGCCAAGCCTTCAGATCTTCTCTCTGTTCAAAAGGGAACATACTTTCCCTTTTGCTATCTCTTTCCTCCTTTCTCGGGCTCTGTGAACAGTAGGCGTGCAGTGGAAAGTGCTTTGTCAGGCCGCAGCCCTGTGTGTGTGTGTGTGTGTGTGTGTGTGTGTGTGTGTGTGTGTGTGTGTGTGTGTGTGTGTGTGTGTGTGTGTGTGTGCATGTGTGTGTGTCTGGGTTATTATTAAACCAGCCATTATTTTGCAATGCATGTGCTGTGCCGAGATAAGTACAGGTAAAAAGTTATGTAACGCACAGGCTGAATACCGAGAGAATACTGCAGTTAAAAGGACACATTGCAGCTGTAACTCTGTTAGGTTGATGATAAGTGCTAAAAGAAGCTGAAAGTCCTCACTTCCCCACTTTAAGACCAGCCGCTGCCTTTGTTTAGTTACACTTTTTATAATACTCTGCTTTAGTGAGCCTCTTACTAGACTGGGAAACATAAAGGGACCCAGAAAAGTAAAGCGCAGTGAACATAAAGGTGCTCAATTTGCATTTTTCCCTAATGAGCACCTTAATGTTGCTGTGCTTTATTGTTGAGTAACAGCCTTTTATTTCAGCTTCTAATATTAGCTTTTATGAGGGGCAGCTATTTTGTTACGGTCAAAATGTTCAGTGTCTTTAATATAATAGGAGAACTGGGCGTCGTGATTTTGTTACAGTTTTAATGACGCACCCTCATCCTCTCAAACAGCCAGACTTGTCTGGCACTTGGCAAGAATTATTTGCAAAAAAAAAAGAAAAAAAGAAAAAGACAATCCTGAATAAAAAGAAATCATTTAGAGTCTAGGGAAAAAGTTGTTTGAAGAACAGCTTCACAGATACTCTCCTGTCCACAAACAAAACACAAATATGTCAAAACACATAAAACATGCTTGAAATAATTTTCAGTTAATCTTCAGCAAAAAAATAAATAAAATCACTCAGACTGTGGTCCTTTCTAATCTTCTAATCTAAGGTACAGTTCTACCTGTCATCTTTTTTTTGCTTTTCTTTTGTCAGACGTCTCTGAAAGAGATATCATCTCATTGTACTATCTAAGAAATCTGGATTGACCTTAGATTCACACAGCAGAAAGCAGGGAGTCTTGCAATGCCTCGAAAATGGTGCAGAATAATGTATGTGCTTGCTTTATTTCTGTCTTTCCTTCTGTCAGGCTAATTAAACAGAACAGGTTGTGGGAAGGCTGGGAGACAGAAAGGAAAAGCTGTCAGGGATGATGCTGGCAAAGAGAGAAACAGTGCTGTAAAGAGAGAGAGAGAGAGAGAGAGAGAGAGAGAGAGAGAGAGAGAGAGAGAGTGCATATATGTGTGTGTTTTGTGTGTGTGTATGTGTGTATGTAATGCAGAGGCAGGCTGAATGAAAGCTTGTTGCGTTGAAGAGACTGCGTACAAATGTTTGCTTCCAGAGCTGCATATATCAAAAGTGTCTGATTTGAATACTAAGACGGAGTAACAATAAGACAACACTAACAGTATGCTTCAGCAAGAAAACCCCAAACAAAAACCGGCAGTAAAAGCAGCAAGAATGTAGTGTGAAGTGACAATCAAAAAAAACATGTGGGCTTGTGTGTAGACATGCCAGATCGTGCACACACGTGTACCCCATTTCCCTTTCACACACATTCAAGCACACACATGCATTATGCAAATGTTCGTGTAGACACGTCGTCTCCATGC
>NC_139584.1:11630956-11685956 GCF_946808225.1 Silurus aristotelis
ATGACTGCAGATTTTTGAGTTTTTGGTATTTTCTGTGTTTTACTATGTGTAACTTGTATTGAGCTGTGGCTACCACAGGATTCAGGGTCTCAAGCCCAAACTCCGCTGAGCTTAGCACCTTCATAGTTACAGCCAAGCAATTTACAACTATTTCAAACTCCTGTAAGCCCTGCTGCAGTAATATAGACAGGTCTAAATCCCTCAGATGGCTTATGGGTATAACTAAATCTATTTGCCTATTCCTTATATTTTTTACAGAATTCTTACAGATCAAGCCTCTGCAAAAGTTCTTCCTGCAAGCTATAAATCTGCTTTGGAAGTAAATGAAATGACAAAAATTGTAAAGGGGGCAGTGTTGGTCAGTGAGTCTTAAATGTTCCCTGCCATTTCGATATAAACGCTTACCCCGGCACCTTTAATGTTCTGTCCTAGTTTTGGATGGAGAGGGTAAGAGTAAGGCGGAGGGAGGTGAGAGTTCTCCTGGATCCCTGCAGGAAACAAGTGTTTCACTGCAGCTAGCACAATCTCTGATCACCTGGGTTTTGCTCATGTACACTTTTGCTCCTTTTGTGCTTATGATTTATTTCAATATTTCAGCATTTCCTCCACAAAATGTATGTGTTATCATGGAGGATGTTGCCCTTAATATGACTGCAAATGCAAAACTCCAAAACCTCACCTACTTTATAAAACCAACAAAGGCTGCCTCTTGAAAATGCAGAACACAAATTATTGCAGTGGGAGGTTTGCGTATTTCTACCCTTAATGTCTTTGTAGTTAATTTGTTCAGCGTAGTCAAACACTTGTGGTGGGGAGGGGGAAAAAATGCAATAATTGTGAAAGCCAGAAGGTGAATCAAACAAACTCATACAATAAAACAATATATGCAAACAAGGTAGAGAGTGTTTGAAGTGACAGTCTGCCTTTCAAAACAGAAAGACGAAACATGCAGATTATTTTCTCCGATTGTGATTAGCTGTCAAAGTAGCGGAGACAGCTGTGCAGAAATCACACGATCCTGTTTTTTTCTCAAGGGAGGGCGGGGCTGAAGGAGATGCTTTGCTTTTCATGGGGTGCATGGCAGGAGGTAATTAACAAAGGAATTCAAGCTTGTGGAAGTAAGCAGCAGCAGGTGAAGGTGGACTGTACGGGAGGGTCAGTCGCTTGTTGCTATGCAACTCCTTGTCCAACAGTTCGATGTGCGAGATAGAACAGAGCATGCTCGGCCCTGCTGGAGCAGACAGGAGCCTCCTCCACTCTCTTGTTAAGCTGGGCTGGCCCTCGCACACTTGTTCTGAAGATGACTGGCATCCAAATTACTATGCAGCCTGTTTTTTGTCCTCCCCACCTTTTCTTCTCCGGGATGAGTAATGGCGCTGGATTCATTATTTACACAGAAACACGCCGTAATTGAAGTTATGAGATGGTTGCTTGTCAGGGAACTTAAGCAAGCTGATGCGCTATTATACGCCTTGTTTGCATAATGAGACATGGCCGGCGCGACACAAAAGGGAGAAGAAGCAGGTGTATCGACTTTGCTGGGGCACGGCAGCAAAGACACAGATGAAATATCTGAGCAATTCTTGGCAAAACAAGAAGCAGGGAATTGGCTGGCCCTGTAGTCTGCACAACGTTATCGATCACAGTCATACACTGCGGAGCCGCCCGGGGTGTGGGTGGAATACACTCTGTTCCCAGCACCAGGCACCTAGAAAGCATCGCTTGCATTTTCCACCGGCTGACTGCTGCTTTCGATCTCCCACCCCCAACATGCACATACACACGAGCGTGCATAACCTTTTACTCGCTACCCACAAAGGTTTCAGCAGAGACATCTGATCTGCAGCAAAGCGGAAATCTCAATTAAAGCACCCCCAATAATGCCTATAGTCATTCCTGGAGAGGTGGCACACGAAATGAACCTTTTATCCAATTTACCTTTTATTTAAAGTGGAAATTTCTTTTAAGCGGAAAAGCAATTAAGTGAAGTCAACTGAGCATTCAAATCTCTGTATCAAGAGAAAGAAAAGGGGCAGAAAAAGGAAAGATTACAAGAGGAATGAGAACAGATTTACACAGTTGCATTCCAAATCTCCAATGAATTTGGGAGGTATTAATGTGACGAGTTCCTGCAATTTGTGCTCTCCAATAGAGCCACTCAGGAAGGCAGAGTGAAAGAAAGGAGCTTGTATCTGAATGAATAGTATTTTTATATGGCCCTCCCACAGTCTAGAGTACAGCCTTTTCAGACTACATACAAAAGCGTCTTCCTTTCAGTATAAAACATATTGAAATTCTAAATCGTCGTAAATCAGAAGCAATAGATTCAAAGATGCTAACATAACATCAGGGCAGCATGTAGTGTTAATGTGGTGTTCTAATGTGCCAGTGAGGCACAACCTTGTGTGTTAATCCTGGTGCAAAAGCTAAGGTCATTCAGCCAGCTCTTTCCAATCATGCATGTTTCCAAAGTGCAAAAACAGAGCTCTCACTCTTATTCTTTTTCCTCTCTCTTTTTCTTTTTCTGTCATCTTCAGGTTCTCTCCAATCACCATAGATAGCATGACCAGTCTAGTAGGGATGAACATTCCCGGGCACACCGGCACTGGCTGGTGCATCTTCGTCTATAACCTGTCTCCAGACTCAGATGAAAGTGTGCTTTGGCAGCTGTTTGGGCCGTTCGGTGCCGTCAACAATGTCAAGGTGATCCGAGACTTCAACACCAACAAGTGCAAAGGATTCGGCTTCGTCACCATGACGAACTACGACGAGGCGGCTATGGCTATCGCAAGTCTGAACGGGTACCGGCTGGGCGACCGCGTTTTGCAGGTCTCGTTCAAGACCAACAAGACCCACAAGTCCTGAACTCCCTCCCCACTGTTGTGTAGCCCCGCCAAACACACCACTACTAACACCCACCTCAGCCCACACAGCTAGTCTACAACAGACAGGAACACAACCAATCCACCAACTAAACAGGACTGGATATGGCTTATAATATAACTTTGGACCTATAAGCCAATGTTGCCTAAGTATTACGAAATTGAAAATGGAAAATATTAATGATTTGGAAGACCTGTAAATGGTACAGGCATTCTGTTGTATATCCTTTCGGTTCTAGTGGTTGTTCCTTTGATTTCTCCTCTCTGTAAACAGTAGCAAAACCAGACCGCCCTTATTTTAAAGAAGAGAATGCCTTTCTTCTGATTGTACTCTCTTGATTCAGGTTTTCCTTTTGTTCTCTTTTAAATCCGGATCCACTGTCGTTAGTATAACACCTCCCTGGGAAGAGACTGGGAGGGGGCTCTTTTAAAAAAAAAGAAAAGAAAAAAATCGGTGATCATTCATTCATTTGTTTTGGTGTATATTATTAAATCCCCCAAGTAAATTAACAGGGATGACACCATCCCTTTTCTCTAACAGAAAAGAAATTTCTAACATTGTTTTGTTTTGTACTGCAAACAGAACACGTCTTTCCTCACGAGGGATTGGGAGATAGGGAGAGGGAAGGGATGGGTTTGCACTCCTGTTGAAAAAACAACACACACACACATACACTGTTGCCAAAGAGAAGATCTCTTTGCTTGAAAATGTGTTTAGAAAAAAAAATTTAAAAATAAAGAGAAAGAAGATCTATTTTTATAAATAATGATTAAAAGAATAATTATTGCAGAATTTTTACAAGAATCTGGATTTGAAAAAAAGAGAAAAATATTTTGACTGGCTAATTAGGGGTTGGGGGAGGGGTCAGGTGCCACCTTGTCTTGTTCGTTCTGCCGTGGTACTTTTTAGGATCAAAGGTCGTTTGTTTTTCGGGGAGAACCAGATTGGCAATGGTTTTGTAGACGGATGGTTTTATCAAGGATTGCAAATTCAGGCAGGTAATTTTTCATAGCACGTAATTGTTCAACAGCGATCCCCTGTAGGCGAGGGATAGGGTCTTCCCAGGCCTGAGGCATCCTCACAGTCAAGAGCCCAAAGTAAGGCCACGCATCGTCCACTCATTTTCTTTCCATCATCAGTCTTTGGGATATCAGTAATACATGCGCACACTTCTCCATTTAGAAAACATACATTGTTATGGTTCCTTTCGCTTTGATTTCGTGATATTGCATTCGAGATGTAATTCCTTTAGCGATCAACTGTAGGTGCTATATTACATGGGTCACATATCTTAACTATCCAAGTTTGTTGTTCTGTGTGCTATTTAGAGAACAAAAAAAGAAACTTCAATGTTGGCATTAAATTGAGCTGCTGTTTTTCGGTTTGTTTACTTCAATTGCCGGCCCCCATCTGGTTCACAACACTGATACCAGATGAGCAAATCTGGGCTTTGAAAGAATCACTTAACAAGTTTTCTTTGGCTTGCTGACATATAGGTTACTTGCTGAGTGTACAGCGTTTGTCAAAAATTAAATGATAATTAGCTAGTTTTGTTAGTCTAGTATTTGTTTCCTCAAAAAGGATCTATTACAAATGTGTCTTTCTTTGTTGTGTACAAATAGATGATATATAGTCTACATTTGTTTTACAATATCTATATCTATCTGAGTTGTCACTGTTTTTTGTTCAAGCTTGTCCTTTTTTCATATGAAAACTTTATGAAGTGATGGTTCAGTTACTTAGAAAACTCGTGAGGAATCCTGTTTAATATGTTGTCATGTCGCTTGTGGAAAAAAAAAAAAGAAAAGAAAAATTTGACTCATTTTTTTTTTTTTCGTTTACCGCCGCGGCAAAAGAAACCTAAAAAAAATAGCTTCTTGGAAATATGTATTTATTTATTGATTGATTGATTGTTTTATTGATTACATTATTTATTTAATCTTGGATTATTTATTTATTTATTTGTTGTTCTGTTGTCTGTGTTTTTGTGTGATTCTGGTACAGGGAGGGGGTGTTTCTGAGCTAAAGGGAACAAACGACTAGGGGAGATGCTCTTCCATTAGTCCTGTGCACTGAGAAATTTTAGTACATTTGTGCTTTGTACCAATATATCAAAATTACAATATAAAAAAGTTTAAAAGTCAAAAACGAAAAAAATGTCAAGAGGGTGAGGCTCTTCCCTTATTACTAGAAACAGTTACTCGCTATGCATAACCTAGTCAATAGTTAAATTTGCTATTGCTTTTTTCTTGTCTTGTTAAACATAAATCTTTAAATCTTTTTCAATAAAGTTTAGTCTTAATAGAATGTTATAACAGTTGTTCTGGTTCAATATAACCTGTGATAAGTTTGTGTAGTTTTAAAAGCCGCTTCCCGCCCTCCCTCCACACACTACCGTTGCTTTGTGATCCAACTTTATGCAAAAATGTGGGTCTTAAACATAGTTTCTCATGGATTTGTATGGCATCCAATGTTTTAGGCTCAGCTGCCTTGAGTTAATTAATTATATGGTATGTCAATTGTTTGAGTATTGTTCATTGCATTGGACCAATCAGTGGAGATTATTGTAATTTAACCTTGATTTAAACTAATTCCGCCATTTGCATATGACATCACAACTCCAAAAAAATAAAAAAGGAAAAAAATTTCTAATAAAAAGACATTGACGATGATTGTACTGGTTGAAGTGAAATAGCTATAAGAAGATGATATTTGATAGATGACACCCATTATATATTTTCTAAGATATAGTCTATTTTGAAAGGTAAATTTAGTGAATGGCTCTATGAGAGTACGGCATCAGCTCATGTTGAGATAGAACTTATGTGAATGTTAGAGAACTTTAGATATTTAGAAGCATTCATACACAATTTCTCATTCATCCATTTGTTCAGAAATCAATCCATCCTCTGCTCCATGTGCTGAGCAGTAGCACAGACCTCCTCAGACCCCACCGCAGGTGGGAGGTTAAATTATGCAACGACCCCGGTAGAATGTTGTTCTGATGTATGAAATAATTTCCTACGTCACTTCCTCCTTTTCACTCATGGCATCACCCTTCATTAGTCTGTGGGATTGAATAAGTGAGAAAGTGTGTGTGTATGTGTGTGTGTGAGTCTGTGTGTGTCTGTGTGTGTGTGTGTGTTTGTGTGTGTGTGTGTGCATGAATGTGGGGTGGGGGGGTGAGGATGTTTGGAACATGGGGCCATGCCTCTGTGGTATGTGCCCAAATTGCTGTGGCTCACTTTCTCCCCCCGTAGCGCCTTATAGTGGCAGCCTGCCAATAGGAAACCAACAGCCAGTAGTGTAGGAGGGAAGGCCAAGTGAGGAACAAGGCTCTTGTCATTTTTCATTTTCTCCTGAAGATGTGTTTGTTTACTATCTGAGAATCTATAAATCTTTAAAGACAAAAAAAGATTAAAAAAATGTTCACTGGACCAAGCTGGTCTCTCCTATTTATGTTATTACTTAACTATCAATTATTGATTATTGTTATTATGATTACTATTATTCTTATTATTCTTATTATTAATCAAATTACTGCGATGAATGACTTCATGTTATCCTTGCTAGTTTAGGTCATTTCTGAAACTGGAAAACAAAATATGGAAAAAAAAACTTGCTGTAAATGTTTTTTTCTTTTTCATAAACTGTTGTGTTTGAATTATTTGTACTTTTGAATGTTGGGACAATAAAATGAGGTGTTGAAAGCTGTGTGGTCTTATGTGGTGTTTAAAGCCATCCTTTGTTCAAATTTCCTTTTGCTCATTACTTGAACAACTGCTAAAATGTCCCTGAAATCTCACAGACTCAAAAAGCCAGACCTTTTAGGTATTCATGGAAGATCTGCACTACCTGCAACCCCGGCGGAACTAAATGTCACTCGAGCTATTGCTTTAGATATGAATTTAATGATTTATCAAAATGAGTATAAATGCCATGGTTGCCAAGGTCAAAATCAAAGGCACAGAAGATATCTAGTGCATTATTACATTAATACACTTTCCTTAGTCAATAATAAATCACAGTCAGCTTGAGGATTTGAAAGAAGTGTGTGAGCATAGTGCCCCCTGCATATCTTCTAGAGAATTATTACAAACATACATGCCTTTTTACTAAATATATACAATCTTCTAAACCCACTACCCCATTTCAGCCTAGTGCATTATCAGTATATATTAAAATAGTTAGATGATTAATAATACAGCAATACTAATTAACACCAGGCCATATTAGGCAGTTATGAGAAACTAAATGATACTTGTGATGACTGAAGCCGTTTGCTCGGTGTGTGATTTGCGCAGCAGGTGAGGTAGGAATGAAGGAGAGGACAATGAGGGAGATAAGTGGCCTGATAAAGTCCTTCAGTCTGTCCAAGCCTCTCCACACTGTTAGAGATTTAATGAGGTGAAAGTCTCATGAACACAAAGATGTGGCAATATGAGTCACTCGGCACCCCCTCCCTCTCCGGTGCACAGATGTTTGAGTGTTAATGCAACAGGCAAGCAAATGGCAAAATATCCAGCACATTTGCAGCTCGACAGACGTCTTAAGGGCGATGCACATATGCAATAACAATAAGGAAGGTTTCCATTCTATAATGCTTCCAATGCTCATAATTTCTTTCCAAACAGACTCCTTAATATTTGAGAAAAAAAAATACTGACAAATTAAACAACACGTATAATCGGAGAGACAGTACAACTCCTTCAAGCTGATATTTTAGTATATAAGTAGTTTATAGTTTAATGTTCAAATGACATCATCTTACACAATATAGTACTACAGTATGTGTTCTGGATGCATTTCATTATTAAAGATATCAAAATATAGCACGCTGGAAAATAGGTATAGGATATCGGAAGAAAAGCTACTACAGAATTCTCCTACAATACAGGAAACATTGCAAGCATTAAATCATTTAAATGGAATATTTAATGCAGAACATGTAATGAGCACTTTAGTAGTGCAGGCACTGAGCACTGAGTGAGGCAAGCTCCCTATGTGTTAGTTGAACATACTACCCATCTTAACATACTGTTAAGCTTCTCCATACTGTACAGTGTGTTATACAGCATATATTGTGTCTTTTTATTTACTTTAATCTTTTTTATTACAAATTTCTGGATGCTCTTTATATAGAAAATGCTAGAAGAGTCTGAATGTCAAATGTTGCTCTGCATATTGTGTCTGAAAAATAAGTCTTTATTTTGATGCTGTAATAAAGCAATGAAATGGTTTGATTGCAATAAAGCAGTGAAATGTACACACAGGTGTACAGAAGCACTTAAACAAATCCTGCTCTTCGTCAATTAAAAAAGGGGATCAAACTATCTTACTAGAAATGATAAAAATCTGGCTACAAATAGAAAACCAGATCTCAGGCTAATCAGGCGATTAATTGTAGCATTAAAAAATGTATATTTCACTTGTGCATATTTCACTGGGTAATTAACTCATGTATCTCTTTTAACAGTAGACTTTGTCACAAAACAGATTTACAGAAATCCTGGTCCAGATGTAGCTAATCTTTCCATAATGAGAAAGCATCAAGCAATGTGGCAAGGAGACAACCTTAGACAACCTGAAGATGAACCCTTGAGCGGATCTTGAAAGTGAGGCAATATTCTTATGTGTGAAACTTAGTGGGAATACAACTCATTACAGTCAAGGCAAAGTGAACTTATTGCGCTAAAAGGCTGTTCAGTGTGAGCAAATTGTAAATAGGAGTCACAGGATCATGAGCACAGTTACTACAGTAACCAGGTGAGATTCTCCATCAAGGGTTGGACACAGGAATAAAATAGTTTTGGGAAGTGTATACCTTTAGTGTTGGATATCATCCACAGCAGCAGAAGGTGAGTCATGAGTGCAAAAAGCTCCAACAAAAATAGAACATCAGGATGAATCAGGCAAATCTGGAGAGCGAAAGAAACCATAGGATCTGGCACTAGCATCACACCAGGCAGCAGGAGTGTACAGGTGGATGATTAATGTTGGGCATCATATGTTTTATCATTCCATTGTCATAGATCTTCTTGTAGTGTTCATTTTTAATTTCTGAAACATAAAAAATATGCCAATCTGCACTGAATCCTCTGAAAACAAACAAACAAAAAACATTTGCATTTACATTTGTGGTATTTAGCAGACACCCTTGTCCAAAGAGACATACAAAAGTGCTTTGAGTTTCTAGCAATGAATAAATATCCACTGGTACGCCAGATTACAAATTTCAAGATAAATCAGCCTACAACTTAATTTTTTTAAACAACGTAAACTTGGAAAGTGTTAGTTTAAGTGTTTCAGTAAAAGGTAAGTCTTCAACCGTTGCTTGAAGATAGCCAAAAACTCCGCTGTACGGACATCTAGGGGAAGTTCATTCCAATACATCGGTGCCAGAACAGAGAAGAGCCTTGAAGTATACTTACCTCTTACCCTGAGAGAAGGTGGTACCAGTCGAGCAGTGTTGGAGGATCTCAGACAGCATGGTGCAGTGCAAGGTGTGATGAGGTCTCTGAGGTAAGATGGTGCTGTTCCATTTTTGGCCTTGTAGACAAGCATCAGTGTTTTGAATCTGATACGTGCAGCTACTGGAAGCCAGTGGAGGGAGCGCAGCAGTGGAGTGGTGTGGGAGAACTTGGGCAGATTAAACACAAGTCGCGCAGCTGCATTTTGGATCATTTGCAGTGGACGAATAGCGTTCAGGGGAAGACCTGCCAGCAGAGAGTTGCAGTAGTCCAGTTTAAAATTGGACTGAACAAGCATCTGGGCAGCCTGTGTGGACAGAAATGATCGAATACGTTGGATGCTGTAGAGAAGAAATTGACAAGAACATTAGTAACATGTGAGGACATGGACAGTTGATTGTCCATAGTTACCCCAAGGTTGCGAGCAGTGGCTGAAGGGGAGAGCAGAGAGTCATAAAGAGTTATTCGGGGATCTTGACCTGGAGATGAATCATCTGGGATGACCAGCAGTTCTGTTTTGCTGGGGTTGAGTTTTAATTGATGAGCACCGATGCGATCTGAGCGGAAGCTGTGGTATCTGAGAGAGGGAAAGAAAAGAGCATAGCAGTGGTAAGAAAACCCATTTGAGGGTATGACCAATATTACAACATCACCAATAGAGTGGGTATAGAGGGACAAAAGTAAGGGACCAAGTATCGGTCACCAGTGGAGAGTCTGTGTGGGGCAGATGTGGACCCCCTCCATGTTACCTGGTATGAGCTAACTTCCAGGTAGGAAGCAAACCATTCCCATACTGCTCCACAGATACCGAGGCTCCTGAGGGTAGACAAGAGAGTCTTGTGGTTGATTGTGTCGAATGCTGCTGGTCACGGAGGAACATTATACATACCCATATAACCACCAGCCTAATATGTACTTGTGAGCTTTGAACTGATCATAATATTTTCACTGTATCCAGTGTTGCTTGTTAAAGACAACAAAATGTAGTCCCCAATGATCTGGCAACTACCCTTGTAGTAATAAACATATTATGCTTACTACAAACAGTTCTTCATTATGGGTGTTTTCTCTACTTTTCACATCCTAAATGTTTTTTTTTTCATTATAAGATAGACCTACAGAGAAGTTTTTCCCTTCTTTAAAATTGTTTAAAGGTCTTGTTAAACTGTCAAAGACTGATCAATAATAAGTTGAACAGGTGACACTGTAACTCTATTGACTGCATGGCAGTTGGAAAATGTCAATAACCCCTATCAATATCTTTTGTTCCATCACCTAAACTATAGCACTGCATGTTCCCAATGTTTTCTGGCATTATTAGTCACAGTAAAAAAAAAAAAAAATACCCTCTATAAAAGGTTAAAGAAATAAACAGAGTATTTTTTCCACATTTAACAAGGCACAGCTTTATCTGCCCCTAAACCCTGCCCTGTGTGGCCCTTTCATACACACTCTGTCTCAGATCAAGCAGGGAGCTCTTGAAGAAGACCTTTAGTCTGGTCGGTCTACTACAGTGTGTGTTTACACAGATGATGTGAAAGCTATAATCTCCAACGTTGATATATACAGTACATCCTCCCTCTCGTACTCTCTCCTCTCTTTCTCTCTCTCTCTCTCTCTCTCTCTCTCTCTCTCTCTCTCTCTCTCTCTCTCTCTCTCTCTCTCTCTTTCTCCCATTGTTTTTCTTTCAGTCTTTTGTATGCCGACTCTAAACACAATGAAGCAGTTGGCATAAGAAAGATCCATTACCATTTTCCGCCTCTATAATGCAATTATTTAATCAATATCAATGTGAAATATCTTTCCTGCACTAACAAAACTCGAAAAAAAAAAAAAAAAAAAAAAAAAAAATTTTTTATAGTTATTATAGAACCATTGGGCTATAATTTGCTGTATTCAAATATATCTTAATTATATTCATACACAGATTTTATATAGTGTATTATTTGCCATACATTATTATACATATAATAAATTACAGTAGATGGTCAGCTGTTGGCCAAAATAGATAGTCTTTTTTGCCTTATGTCCAAAAAAAAAAATAGTCCTGACATACTGAGCATGATAAAACCCTGGGACACTTGGACTAGACCATAAAATCTACAGACTTTTGAATTATATTAGAATGTCTAGCTCAGTTCAAGGAAGAGTCAGCTCCTCAAACCAATAGGCTTTGCATCATTTTTCCCCAATACTTGTTTATGGTACTGTCAGGATGCCAACGTTGTCCTGAACCTGCTCTTACAAATAATCCCACTCACAAGTTCTCTATAAGATTGAGGTTTTTGATTTTACAGGCCACTTTATTTGTCTCAGTGTCCCATCATGCTCACTGAACAAGTCATCCAAAGCATCCTATAGTTGTCATCCTGGAATAATACTTTGATAGTGTTGTGTTCTGAAGGAACAATGATTTTGTCCTGTACTACATTCACCTGGGACAAATACTGTATACCCCACATTTGATTCAATATAACTATGCAGATTTATATATAATACAGGCATGTCAGGTTTTGATCCACCCTGTTAAACTGAAGGTAAATAAAAAGCATTCTAACATGGTGTCTTTAATAATGAAATTTCACTTAAAATATGAACGTTTTTTTTTATTTGTACAGCGCTTTTTACAATTGACATCGTCTCAAAGCAGCTTTACACAGATAGTGTTTATAAGGATTGTTCGAATGTGTACATTTATTGCCTATAAATTTGTTCCTTATAATTGTTTATTTCTTATGAGCGAGCCAGTGGTGATTGTAGCAAGGAAAAAAAAAAACTTAGATGCATGAGGAAGAAGCCTTCAGAGGAACCAAACTGAAAAGGAAACCCATCCTCATCTGGGTGGCACAGAATGTCCATTCTTTATAGTTCTATTGTTCAGGTGTTCAGAAATAGGTCCTTAAATGCAGAAATGTTCATGCTACCTGTGGTCCTGAGCCATTGTAGTAGACTGGTAATATTAATTACAGTTCAAATCCATTATCAATTTCTTGAATTGCTCAGTGACTTCATGGATCTTTAGACTGTTAATGTGGAACAATCCCCAGCTGCACAGAGTGGTCTCCAATTTAAGAGAACTCCAATCAGAAGAAGGGCGTCATAATGAACTAGGAAGATCCCAAGGGAGGAAAAGGACAGGAACATTGGTCACTGGTACCTCAGGAGAATGTTAACTTAACAAAGAGAGAAAGAAAGAGAGAGAGAAAGAGAGAAGGAAAAAAAATAAAGACTGTTAAGCATTCTTATAGTTTAAATGTTCAAAATCACTATACAGTCCATTCACGGTGTAAGTGAGGACTCCGCCACGACTAGCTATGACAGCATAAAAAAAGTAAAAATGAGGGACCATAGTATGACTCTAACGCTATTAATAAATATAACATGAAACCTTTCTATTAAGTTTTGCAAATACAATTTAACTTTCCAACTATTCATTTTCAGATTTAAACATTATTTTTAAAGGATGCTTGCAATATGTTTTATTACAGCTCCAGAAAGTAAGCAGTCTCATAATTGCTTTTAGTTGTTCCTATTAAATTGGGATTTTATAAACTCTCTATCTCTTTTGCGCTGCCAGGAATCTTTTTCATGTTCTTCAAGATCAGATTTGAATATCTCTCCTCAGCACTCGTTGTTTTCCACCATCTGTCACAGATGACAGTGAAGTCTCTGGGCCAAACCTCAATTCAAAGGCCCCTGAATCCTCGTTCTGCATTCCAAACACACACTGAGGCAGGACCAAGAGCCAGGTCTTCAGTCATCTGCCAAACAAAAGCCATCCACTAGTGTGTGAGCCCATTGGCACAATCAGCTATAGACCTGTTTTTTTACCACCATGGTCTGAGGCACCCATTAGACAAATAGTTCATCAGCTCAAGAAACTTGGATGCCAAAGTGTCTCCTGGCAATATTGCTTCATAGCAGTGCAGAGTTGCACTCTGCTGCAGTGTTTCAACTTTGATCTATGTCCACGTAAAGCATTGCCTTTGTGTTTCCTGAGAATACATCTGTCTACTTTCAAGCTAAGATAAATCACTAAACAATTTATAAACCACATGGCAGGGTTAATTGCTTCAGTGTCTACAACATTGATCAATACGATGACTGACGATTGATAGCTGAACTGCATTTGCTGATATTGCTTGTGATTCTTGTGATCGGTGGTTCTTCCCCAAACTGTTTCTACAAAGTTGCAGGCACACAGTTATATAGGACTGATCTGGTAGCATTAAATTCCCTTAATTGGAGCAAGAAGACCCAATCCGGCTCCAGCATAACAATGCCCTGTGCACAACATAAGCTCCAAGAAGATATGGTGTAAAGGGTTGGAATGTAAGTGCTTAAGTGGCCTGCTATAGAGCGCTGATCTCAAACCTTATTGAACACCTTTGGGATGAACTGAAATTCATACTGCACCCTAGGCTACTCACCCTACATGAGTAATCGACTTTATTAATGCCCTTTTGATTGAATAAACACAAATCTCCACAAGCACAGTCTAAAATCTAGTAGAACATCTTTCCAGAAGAGTGGAGGTTATTATATTGAAAATGATGACTAAATATGGATTTGGATTTATTTTTTTAGCTTATTGTCGATTGTCCAACTTTTGTCTATATGTTTCTTACACTAGGTCTGCTAGTTATGTTAGCTACAGATGCGAAAAATCTCATCTCATAATGTGGCTGAAGTTGAGGAAGTGTCAAAGCCAGAATTCACAGACTATGCTAACAGTGTTGGCATTTTCCAGTGTTTTCCAGGGGCATAGTATTAGAGCTCTGTGGCTGTGGAGGCATGGCTGAGCATCAGCTGTGCACAAAGAGGAATCAGTTTAAACCAGCAGGTAATGTGTGATGATTCTCACTTGTGTTCACCTGTGTTTACTTATGTGTGCTTCATTTGACCTTTGAAAGAACATTGAGTGTAACAGACAGAGAGAGAGTAAATGGAGCCTAAACAAACGCATCACGCATGACTTGAACAAGTGTTGATTTTCATGCTCCTGGTTTAATTTGCGAAAGTTGCGTACTAAAATTGTTTGAAGGTGAAAGAAAGAAAACAAAGCATCACCAAATTCTCTTTTCAACTGAGCTCTTACTCCACACACATCCAGACTGGGTTCTACAAGCTCATATTTAATGAAAAGAAAAATTTGCTGTTTAGGACAACTATACTTATCTGTAAGGTTTTGGATATTATTCGTTATTGGAAAACAAGAAGGCATTTTAGCACAGCGCCTTTCACCTGAGACCTTTCAAATTCTTGCACTCTCAACACTATAAATCGGCAGCCTGTTGCTGAAAATCCAATATGGCATCACCAATTCGTCAGCATGACAAAAAACATCCAAGAGCAACCCAGGGGTGGCGATTAAATAAAGCATTAACCTTGAATCCGAGCTCTCTGCCACAAGCAGTCTAAAACCAGTGGCCATGATACCACTGGGAAGAAAAGAAAGTGGTTCTTACTCTATTTCCTCTTGCTTCTCTCTGTTCTCTACCACTAATGATGCATCATCATCTAATTCAGATAATGGTTCTCAAATTACAGCCCGTGTTTACCCAAATCTGGTAACTCTGGGAAGAAACAACAAAAAGCCATTAGGCACACTGCAGTTCCAATTAAAAGCACAATTTATCCCAGCACCGTAAAACCATGGAATGTAAGAGTGTATGAGAAGATACTTCATTTTTTGGTTTAGAATTATTGAATGCATATACAACATTTTCATTACATTTACAGAATTTGGTAGATGCCTTGCTCAAGATCCCAGGAGCAGCACCTGGGATTTAAACTTCTGTCCAGGGGCCCAACATCTTCACTGCTGAGCTACTGCTAATGTTTTTAAAAAACTAATGCTTTTTTCGCCTTTTAATTTTTCCCATAATTGTGTTTTACATGCACTACAAATAGACTTTTAGAAATGTTATTATATACTAAAAACGTACAGTTTATTGATTGAAATGCACTGCAAAAGAATCTCTCATTCTCTCACACACACACACACACACACACACACACACACACACACACACACACACACACACACACACACACACACACACACACACACACAGAGCATATTCTGTTATGGCAGGTGCCTAGTGAGAATGGTTTTCTATGATGTCATGACTAGCTTTCCTACATTCGTAACTTACTTTCTGGGTCAACACCAGCTCACCTCACTCTCACCTCTTATCTAACACACACATGTGGACCCCTAGTGAATGAAAGGCACATTTCCCACCCAGGCTTCTCCTTTCAGAAAGATCTTTTCCGCATCTCAGCACTTTGACCAGCTAACACATAAAACATTATTCATAGAGTAGCCAAAAAGTTAAACTTGAATTAAAGCATTTGTCTTAATATAATAATAATAATAATAATAATAATAATAATAATAATAATAATCTCACAACAAGCACTGATGTTATAGGAAACTGTGCTGAAATACAGCATTAAAAGCAATATTTAGTGTTTTATTTCTCTTAAACCACAACAATTTGCCAACATTAACGATTTGATCTTTGTTTCCCTACCGGTCACAATTTTTTTTTCTCTCAAGTTAATAAAAGAAAAGAATACATCCTGAAACTGCTTCTTTATCTGAAGACTCACTAAATTCTCCCTGCTACAAAGTGCTTATGCCCAAGACTCCATAGATATTCAATTAACATTTCCTTACTAATTTACTGGAAAAATTACAACACATTTATTGTTAATCATAGCTTATCTAAAATATCCGAAATACAGCTCCCTGTTTATGCGACGTTACTATAGAATCAGAAGAGTGTATTTATTTATAATTCTTTGAGTTGAGGTTGCTGCACTATGGTCCAATTTGCTATTTCTAAACATCTTCAGATTTAAGAATTTAACAGAGGTAGAGCTTTTACTTATATTAATGCTGTATGCCAAAACTAATTTCGTTGATTCCCTACATCTTCTCTGAACTTAATGTTCAAGGTAAAAATTCTATTATCATTAACATGACAATGGGCATACTTTATAACTCATAATATGTGTTTCTCTTCTCTCACTCACTCACTCACTCACTCACTCATTTACTCACTCACTCACTCACACACTTTCTCTCATGCACACACTCCCTCTCTCATGCACACACTCACTCTCTCATGCACACACTCACTCTCTCATGCACACACTCACTCTCTCATGCACACACTCCCTCTCTCATGCACACACTCACTCTCTCATGCACACACTCACTCTCTCATGCATGCACACACTCACTCTCTCATGCACACACTCACTCTCTCATACATGCACACACTCACTCTCTCATGCACACACTCACTCTCTCATGCATACACTCCCTCTCTCATGCACACACTCACTCTCTCATGCACACACTCCCTCTCTCATGCACACACTCCCTCTCTCATGCACACACTCACTCTCTCATGCACACACTCCCTCTCTCATGCACACACTCACTCTCTCATGCACACACTCACTCTCTCATGCACACACTCACTCTCTCATGCATGCACACACTCACTCTCTCATGCATGCACACACTCACTCTCTCATGCCAACACTCCCTCTCTTATGCACACACTCCCTCTCTCATGCACACACTCCCTCTCTCATGCACACACTCACTCTTTAATGCACACACTCACTCTCTCATGCACACACTCACTCTTTCATGCATACACAAACTCTTTCATGCACACACTCACTCTTTTATGCACACACTCACTCTTTCATGCACACACACTCTCTCTCATGCACACACTCCCTCTCTCATACACTCACTCGCTCTCTCATGCACACACACTCTCTCTTGCCCACCCTCTCTCTTTTTTCCCACTGTCAAGATGCACATGCTATTCCTGAGATAGCAGTGATCCTAACTCCTTCTGCTTTCCGGAACTGCCTGATCCATCCTGATGCCCTACTTTTGGTTAGAGTTCTCATCACCTGAAAAACAGCTGCTGAGGATGGCCACATATGAACAGCCTGAAGATCAATGAGATTACTGTGTATAGTACCACTTAGAAATCATAAAGAAGGTTTACGACCGCAATTGCTACAAGCTGTTTTACACTTGAGTGTCAATCATTGATCTGATGATAAATTCATCTAGACTTCAAGCTAAAACTATAATGAATGCAGAAATTTCTGGATGCCCTGGACTGTATACCACAAGCCCTTTTTGACTATGTGGAATACAGTTCTACATATTCAGTTTTATAGTATGTAGTGAGAGGGAAATGATTTACATTCATGCTCTTTAAAGTCACCTGGTTTAGGATCAGTTCTCTTCTGAACTGGTTCCTCTCAAGGTTTCTCCCTCATATTGTCAAGTGTATTTTTCATTGCCACCATCCACTCTGGGTATCCTATTAGATGGAAATTTGCACATAAAAAATGTATCTCAGTAATTTAAGTAGTTATATATTTATATTTAAGTAAGAAGTATTTAAGTATTTTGCTTTTAATGTGTAAAAGCTATTTTACACATAGTCTAGATTAAAATTGTTCCAGACTTACCCTGACTCCAACTTTCCAGGGAAAGTCAGCTAGCAACTAGATTATTAAGCAATTATTGAAAAAACAGTGTGTGTTTCTGCATAACTTTATAACGAAGACTTAAATTCATCTGTTAAACTGTTGCTCAGATAGCAATGTCAGTGAGCAATTAGCTTTAGGTTATATAAACAAACAAATAAAAAAGTAAGGAGGTGTGGTTCAAGAGTCAGGTCTTTAAATTTGTGTTCTTTATGTCATCTCTTTAAGTCTGCTGTTTGAGGATCTCTGATCCAAAAACCCGGTTTGGTTAAATTTCTGTAAGGTTAGAGGAAAGAAATGCAAAACATTTATTAACATTTATTAACACTGTTTTTTATTATTATTTACATTTGTGAACCTCAGCAGTTTACATTTTAAAAACAGTTTTAAATAAAATGCCTTCTTGGTTAAATAAAATATAAAATAATATTGTATAATATATATATTTTTTAAATAATAGAATAAATCAAATGAATGCCATACACTTTTTTATTATAGTGATTAAATTGATTAATTAAATAAATTGGCACAAATTAAATTAAAATTAAGATTAATTGAAAAATGTGTGTGTGTGTGTGTGTGTGTGTGTGTGTGTGTGTGTGTGTGTGTGTGTGTGTGTGTGTGTGTGTGTGTTTTACATTTAATATTAAATTTTTTAAGATATGATCTACTTAACTGTTCTGCTTATTTCAGAACAGTTTACCGAATGTCTTTATTCATTCCATCCTTTATTTATTCACCTTCAATATGTGGAATTGTCAGGATTTTTTCATTGTAAGAGAAATTCTTAAAGCTGAAAGAGAATCTCTAGCACTAGCGTGGGCATTTAGATTCTTTAGCGTTTTCATGCACGTGCAAAATAAATCTTATTTCTGTTACGTAGTGAGTAGCCACAGTGAGAGTGACTCCAGTTTCCTTTTTATACTCCTGGGATATGCACTCAAAGTGCGAGGCAAAGACTAAACAAACATGCAGTCCGCCACTTACATACATTCCTGAGAGAACTCGTAAATTGCATTCGGTAAGCCCTTTACCAAGATATTTCTATATGAATACATGTACCATTATACTCTTAATGTTTATATTTGAGAAATAGTCTATGCAAATATTTGCAAATAGCATATTGGTAAATAGTCATGAACACAATGCAATATAAAATCTATTAGGTTATAATGTATTTCACTTATACTGACAATATTTATATATATATTCTTAAACATATTTTGGAAATATACTGCTTTTTGCCTATGGGTTTGAATTTTCAAAAATATGCAACAGGATTTTTTTTCTTTAAATTATTTATTCAGAAAAGGTTAAAAAAAAAAATCATTTAAACTAAATCAAAGTTAAAAGAGGAAATGTTAAATAAAGGAAAAACAAAGAGAGCTCATTTTCTTGCACCTTACACAAACTAATAAAGCTGTTATTAACTGTGATGTGCTACACTATATAGTCTAAAGTTGAAAACCTAACTATAGACTTTGGAGTGTGCTTGAGGAGATTTGATGTCAGAGCTTTATAGCAGGCCACTTTAACTCCAACCTATGTAAATAAAATATTTATTGAGCTGGCTTTGTGCACAGAGACATTTTCATGCTTTAAACAGGTTTGGGTCTCCTAGTTCAAACAATGGCAATATTTGATGCTAGCCAAAAACATATAACTGTGTGCCTCCAGCTTTGCGGTAACAGGAAGAACTACATATGGCGGGAAAAGTCAGATGTCCCAATACTTTTGTTCATGTACTGTATGTTCTGCATCCACTGCACACGAACAGCTTCGGTATATAAAGTAGAACATCACTACAAATTTAACACCGGATTTAGTAGCTGATGCTTGAGCTAATTTCATTACACAGGTGATATAGTGTGTTCTTGGTCTGAATGGATAAATTTGCAGCTGTGGGTAGTATTTAAAGTGGAGGCCATTTTAAGTGATCGGACCAGAGGTGTGGAGTGAATGAGCCACTCATTGCTGATAAAGCTAGAGCGCTAGTAGTGGCACAAGGTAACGGTCAGGCCTTTCAACAGCTCTCCGGTCCTGCTCCATGGGCCATTGCATTAGGCTCCAGTGCTTTTAAAACACTTCTGGCAAAGGCTGGGTGAAGAGGGCCAGGAATGTGAACTGCTCTACTACTGCAGTATTTACAATCAGGCCTCATTACCATTGTAGAAGAGCAGCTCTTTGCATTCTTGCAGTGTAGGTCAATTATAATCCAGTTGAATAAGGAGCTTAAGAGAGACTTCAGATCTTGATCCATCTGATCTCAGTGCACACAATACCTGACTTTACAACGGTTGTTCTGATAAGTATTGTAGCTTTTATGTAAACATGGTGTTCTACTTATTACACACATGCATTTACATTTTTTATTACCACTACATAAATTCAGTAGAAAGACACAGCCATTCTCTCATATTTCTACTGTTTACTTTCACTGCCATTCCACAGGTCTTTTGCACACCATGTTGCCAAGATTTGCTTAGCAACAAAGTGACTCTGTTTCTGAATCCCTGAAAATTTCAGCCAGCGTTAAAGAGTTGCTGTGTCTGCATGAACATGCTGATGTTTCTGGGCAAAGCCACCAAAGGAAATGCTTCCTTTGCATTCAGCGATATGGCAGGCAGGTTGGCTGCAAGCACTTCGTATCGAGCTGCTATCAAATTCACTGACCTTCACTTCTGCTCATGCCTTGCAAATGTAATCAAGTGACGCTTCTTTCTAGGCTTTCTTCACACTCGGAGCACAGTGCAGAGGCAAGCGGCTCACACATGCATCCAGGGAAGACATATCAGCTCAAACTCTAATGTACACAGCAGACCACTTCATAAGATACTCAGAGACAGAGCGAGAGAGAAAGAAAGAGAGAGAGCACAAGGAGCAAGCACACCACCACAAAGGACCATGCAATCCAAAGGAGTGGAAGAGGGTGAATCCTTTTTCTTCTTTACACTCTCTATACTTTTTTTGACTAGGATTGTAGGGAACAGGCTACTTTGGTATTCCTGTAGAAGGCAGGCATTTGGATCATTTGGAGGCAGTTCACACAAGCACAGCATGCCCTGTTTTACACAAGCACACACACACAGGCACGAACACACACACACACGTACAAGCACACACCATCCCTCACAACCAGCAGGTGAAATTCTGTATGCATGGCTGGGCCTCTTGGCTGCAGTGGTTAGTTGCTAGGCGACAGCAGAGGGGAGCTGACATTAGGAAAAGCAAATTGACCACAGGAGGGCTAATCTAGCATGAAACAGCAGCTGGCCAGCTATTCTCCATCACTGGCCAGGACTGGGAGTCTGTCGAAGGGTACAGCCCTCCCTGCATTTTTAGCATGCCTGCGGCCCTGTAGTAGGACCTCATCAAGCGCCATACTGAGCCTCTGTTCTTCACCTGAATTTCACACAATAGATTTCACACCACTGTATGTGTGCAGTATCCATTCCATCAATCTGAAATCGAGATGTGCAGCTATCCCGCTGTGAAAAATGGTCAGCAGGGCCACTCAGCACTTTTGGAAATTATTCTTGACTGGATGAGGATGTTCCCATGGCAGTAAGTTGTTTGAGTGACAGCTCTACATATAGGTGTGTGTCTATGGGAAATGGAGGAGGGCAGCACAGTGGAGTGCAGTCAAGTTCACATCTAGGTATGTGTGGTCCAGCAGTCGAGAGCACAGCAGTGGCCTGATTCTGACTGATGATTGACGTTGCGGGAGCCTTAATGATGCTAAAGGCATCTGTCTGCCAGACTGGTATCCGCTTCCCAGACGGAATCTGCTGGGTAGTAAGGGGAAAGGGGTGATCTGCATAGGCCTGAGAGAAGACAGAGACATGAATCTGAGTGACTGCATGAGGTTAAGTCAAGGACAAAAAGAGTTAAATCGAAATTGAGTAATGCAGGCTGAAGGGCACATTGCAAACAATACAGATATTGTCCAACATGTGATACTGGACAGTGGAGGTGGGTGAACTCTGTGCTTTATAGCGTACATAGTACAGCAGTTAATGGAGTGGGCAAGTGAAAAGGAGAGCAAGAGAAAGAGAGAGAGAGAGAGAGAGAGAGAGAGAGAGAGAGAGAGGGAGAGAGAGAGAGAGAGAGAGAGAGAGAGAGAGAGAGAGAGAGAGAGGGGGAAACTGCCCACCATAAGAGAGCTGGGTGAACAACGACTGGCTCTAATGAGGGCTTAGCTCTACCTCTATGACAAAACAACTCACTGTAATGATGTGGTGGGCTTCCCTGCCTGCTGCTGCTAGTAGGGGGTCTCCTTCCAGTCAACACACTGCCCGTATAATCACAGGTCATCAAACACACTCACCACGGCCTAACAAAGCACCCCAATCAACTACCTATTACTAAGATTAAGCACTCACTGTAGCTGCATTACACTGCCTCTCTGCGCCTTATCAACTCAACTTCACATATGCAGTAATTACAATACTAGCAGGAGTTTTAAGGACCGGCACACCAAGGGGTACAGTGTGTAGTTAATGGCTTTGTGTTAGCACAAGAACATTATACTTAACATGGATTTGAAACAGAAAAAAAATTTAATATGGTTTAACATATTACAGTATAATGTCTTGGGTGTATTAGGTATAGTTAAATGAACGGAGTAGACGGATGCAAGGACAGATTTATTTTAGATTTATTAAGTGAAAACACAAAACATAAAGATCATTTAAAAAGAAGGAATAGCAAAGCAAAAATTATAACATAATTGTGACAAATTATGCTACAACATACAACAACAGACAAGAAAAAGGCAAAAGCTAGACAGAGTGCTGAACAGAAAACATGACTAAAATGCTAGTGCTCATTGAACATTGATGTTAAGAAGGTGCAAACTATCATGAAATGTGAGTGTCCTGATCAGGTGATGCGCAATGGCTTAAATGGGTCAAGTCAAGTCAAGTCAAGTTTATTTCTATAGCGGTTTTCACAACAGACATTGTCTCAAAGCAGCTTTACAGAATTTAACAGTTGAGGTGAACGATGTGTATTTATCCCTGATGAGCAGCCGTGACGACTGTGGCAAGGAAAAACTCCCTTAGATGTTATGAGGAAGAAACCTTGAGAGGAACCAGATTTAAAAAGGGAACCCATCATCATTTGGTTGACATCAAGAGTGTGATTATAGTCTTTAAACAATACAGAACACTGGAGAGTGAGAACTAACATGAGCACTGGAATGTAATAATATGAGTAATGTTCTTTCTACAGTCTATTACAGTCATTTGTGGTTATAAAACTAGGAGCTACTGAGTAACTCATAAAATAGCTCAACATTTGCGATCATCACAGATCCAGAGAGTCGTAGTCCTGCATCATATTTGGCACACCCATGACACAGGGATTTAATCATGAAAGGTTCAATATTTTAAATCTAGCACTGTATTTTATTGATGTTAAGTGCAAATAAGTGTGTCGAGATTTGAAGAAGATGTAAAAATGTTATGTAACAAACAGCTCGATCTTGTGGTTAAATCCAAGGACGTTAATTTTTGTTTTCTGTGCATTCACCTTTCTGTCTACTACTTGTTTAGTATATATCAAAAGAGAACTGGATTTATTATGAAAGTGAGAATGCCTAGCTTTCGTATTCTGTTGATGTCAGAGCTTAAACTTTATGTACTGAAGCTGTATTCTAGTTTTGTATATAAGCATCATGCTCACCTGTACTTAACAAATGTAAAAATGTATATATACCTATAGATGACAGATATTAGAACATTGCATTTGTAAATAGCAGGTAATTGCAGCATTTATAGTTGTTTAGGCAAATAGGAATTTTTTGTTTGGAAATAGAAATTACAATTTCTTATTGTTTAATTCTCTGGAAGCAAGCATATTTCTCTATACACTGTAATAAACGATAACTATAAAATCTGATGTATGCTCTTTTTCATTATTAATACAATCCTGACCTATTTATGACATAAAATGGCGTTAACTGGTTTGAAGAGATTTTAAAAAGGCTTGCAATTGCAATTATATGTTTCTGCAACACATTCTCACTGTGTACACACAAGTTTGGAAACCAAGAGAAAATAGAATTTGAAGTTGGAGATTTGAATAAGTTTCATTTAATGCATTATTTTTGCGTGCAATATATTTCCGATCAGAGTCTGCAAATTACAGAAAGTGTTTGACAATTTTGCCTATGCCTTTATTAGAAAAGCAGCTCTTTAGAAGATATTATCTGGTTTAATTATGTCGCCTTGCATTTTGCTTATATTCCTTCATTTAAATCAATGATAACTCATTCTCTGCCTGAAATATTAACTTGTTTTTATACTTCAGCCGTCCCCTAGTAAAAACAATGTAAAATGAATGCCACTCATGGTTTAAAATTTAATGGTGAAATTAATTTAAATACCAGAAAGCAAAAAATGCAATTGTGCTTTGCAGAGAAAAGCCTTCCGTTTTATACTATAAACTCCTTTGTGCTTATGAAGTTAACAAAAGTAGCCTGAGAGATTGGCAGTTTGGTGGAGTTGTTAATGAGAAGTTTTGTATGACTTTCCATGTGTTAGAGGGAAGATCTTTTTTTGAATAGGAAGCATTAAATGGAAACTCTTGATTGTATGGCTTTCTACATATTAACTGGCATTTGACACTTAAGTGTATGCAAATCTGCACTAAGCAACCCTACAGGTAAATCACACTGCATCCAAAAATGCATTTAAACAGGGTTTCCAGGGTGCTTAACAAGCGTAGCTGAAAACACTACACCAAAGGAGCACCAAATGGGAGTCAACAGGTATAGGCACAGATGGACACAGAGAAACACACTGACACAAATTATCTTATAAAGTGTGAATGAGTCTTTTGCAGGCACTAATTGGAGCATGGAAAAGAGCATCAGTAGCGCATGAGGATGAGTGGCCACTGGGGGCAGCGCAGAGTGCTCAGGGAGACTCGGGGTCATTACACCACTAATGGAGCCATATGGCCTGCAAAACAAACAAAAACAGACTTTTCCCCCTTATAATAAGGTCATGCAATGCCTTTGCTTATTTGGATTGATACCAGCAGGAAACACGCCGCCATTTCAGCATGGTGTCTTGCGTTAGTAAATGGATTTATTTAGTGGGCTGCGCCTTCGGCAAAGGCAAACGTTAAGTTGTGCAAAGTGGTTGGGAGTGGGGAGGACAGCTGCAGATTGCAGTGCAATCACTATGGGGAGAACAGCTCAGCAGAGCAGTACGGTCATGATAACTTGTAAATTACAGAATTTAAGCATTTAGGATGCAAAACCTCATAAGACAGACTTTGAGTAAAGCACTTATGAACGTTTATAAAGAACTGGATTTTTTACTCTTTATAACAACTTCTTTAAATTCTGCCTTTATAAGATATTATAAATTCATTTATAATACCTTTGTATTATAAACTTGAATAAATGTTCACAAGTAATTATTTATCACATATAGCAACCTACTGTACATGTTTTGAATTCATTATGTGAGTATAATGTGTTAGTTGCATGTCTGGTACAATGTTACATAATGTCTTATGTGTCTATATGAAAGTTGCACACACTATGTGTTAGAATGCACTTCGACATTTATACGTGTGTATTAGATATTATCAAACGTAATATTAAAGCATTAAAGCAGCGGTCCCAAATCTTTTTTGCACCACGGAACGGAATAATGTCAAACATAATTTTTTACGGACCGGCCTTTAAGGTGTGGCGGATAAATACAACAAAATAAAATAATAGGACCAGCATAAAAGCTGGTATTTTCTAAATATGATAATAAACTTGATTCCACTGTGTTGTTTTTAGTTCATTTTGCTAGTGGTTTGAATTTAGCGGTAATGTATTGAGTTAGCGGCCGGAGCAGCCCCTTTAAGAAGGTAGCGGATGGAGGTAAGACATGTGACCGAGGCATCTTGACATGACTCACTCAAGAGTGAGTCATAGTCAGATGTGGCAGAGAGAATCTGGTAATTTTCCAAAATGAAACATTGTTTAAAATCAGATAATAAATAAAACGGAAATAATGTAAGTTATGTATTCTTTCTGTGCGGCCCGGTACCAATTAACCCACGGACCAATGCCGGTCTGCGGCCCGGGGGTTGGGGACCACTGCATTAAAGCATTGTGAATACAGGAGTCATACAAATTATGTTGGTAATTATAGTTCCCTAATTTGCAAATAGTTTTTAGATGCCTTTCAGATCATCTTAAACTAAGCTTTTCAATGTTTGTATTGTCAGTTCAGTCTGTTTAAATAAATGAATGAAGAATCTTATCTTTACATATAATTGGTGGCATCATTCAGTTTTAGAAATTAAGATCTATAAACTAAAATATGTCTTAGTCAGCAGTCTATATCTTTCTTTATGTTAAATTTGTCTTTATTCATTAGATTGGGTTTCATGCTATCAAAATGCTTCTCTGTTAGAAAGTCTGTTGCCCTAGGACTTGTGCAGCAATGTGTTCAGTTACCATGCGCTGACCTTAAGCAAAGATATATGCCATTTAATGTGTACACCATTTTCATTTAAAATCTTACTGAAAACAACCACACACTCTTTGTCGTCCCAACTTATTCTGTCTGAGATTTAGCTTGATTTATGTCGCAATTCTCTAAAGGAAAATCAATAATACCATTAGGAGACTCTCTGTCTGGCAGAAGTACACACAGAAAGCTAGACTCTATAAATGGACAGCAATACTTGCCCACAATGCAAACATTCCAATCCTTAGTGTACATAAACTGTAACATAAAAGCATTGCTGCCTTTAAATTGGACAAAGCAACTGCAGAGTGCCCAGTGCTTTATACAATGCATGATGGCTTTGACCTCGTCCTAAGAGTCTGTTTCTCTCTGGACTGTAAGGCTTTTGATTCTAGATGGCAAGTTGGCTGTGTCTAACCATTATTAGCAACCCAATCCCCTTCAGCTTTATTGATAACACTATTATTGTACTTCGCTGACTCCACTGGCTTGGAACGCTGAATTTTTAAATGAAAGGATAGGCTTTCATATGAACTCCTTTCTGTAGTCAATAACTCTCTGTTTCTCACTTTAGTGATCACTGTGTGGTCACTTTTTAAATTCTATCAGTTTTAGCTGGCCGTAGGCTTTTATTATTTTCACACTGTTTGTTGCACTCTGAATTGTGGTAACCTCTTAACGTTTTTTTTAACACCACTTCAGGACGGACCGCACTTTACTATAAGTGTTTCTCATTTGACATTGTGAATGATTATGCCCGGCATTATGTTGTTGTGGAACTAAATATTGTACAGGCTGAACGTAATCATTTCAGTAAATTATTTGTCAGAATTTTTTTATGACCGTAAAACTCTGAAACCCCAATAATATTGTTTTTGAAATTACTCAATAAGAAAAAAGTTGAGCAAAAAAGTGTTTACCCTATCACTTGGAGAGAAAAAACAGATGCCACAGTCTTTCCAAAACTAAATTAGCGAGAGAATTGAGGTGTGGGTGGGATTATAACAGTCAACAGTATCTAATATATAGTATAGTATAGTATAGTATAGTATAGTATAGTATAGTATAGTATAGTATAGTATAGTATAGTATAAGCCACATAAGTTAATCATGAATAAAGCTATGCTAGAAATGTAATAGGGCAATCTCTACACCAACCAAAACATATCACTGCCATATGTAATTTAATGTATACATTTTGATACTTTAGACAAAAATTAGACGTGGAAAAAAACAGCCATACTTATGTACATACTGCAAAAAGAAAGAGCATAAAACAGGTAAGTACTATCACAGAGGAAAGCACCAACCTGTATGTTAAGTTGATATGAAAATGTCAGGTTTAAGAAATACCTTATCCGTTTTGTTAAACGTGGGATCAATCTAAGAACTGAAAAACTATTTTGACTGTTTTAAGATAAAGAGCAGCCATGCTTCGAGCTGGAGAGTAGCAAATTATCAAAATGCACCACAATCCAACACAGAAATAAATGTTTTTTGGTGATTGATCAGCAGTTTAAAAGGTTACTGATTAGCTAGGTTTGCCAGTGTATGTACATGTTTGGATTCATCTACTAGCACCTATCAATTATTAACTTCTTGTTTAGCTAGCAATTCAAGGTAACAGATTATAACAGCATTAAAAATTATTCAATATACAGTATATAGCCAGGATAACGGTCTAAGCTCTGTCATAGGTCTTAATTGTTTATATGATCTATATTTAACCCATGTAACTTAAATAAAAAAAAATCCCTCTCTTCATATTGGTAAACTCAATAAGTGGGAGAAATGATCTATAAAGCCCTTTATAATGGAGTGCCATTGCAGCGCTCTCTACGAGCTTTGTGGAAGTGTCACAACCTCATCTCTCCAACTCCATTACAACCTCTACTTTGCTGAGGTATCCCCAGGCAGAAGAAGGTTATAGCAGCCAAGAAGGGTTCTTAATATTAACACACAAATTGAGAGGTTTTGGTTTTTCATTAAGGAGAACTTTGATGTGACATTAGTCAAGTAAATAAATATTGAAATAACAAAATGGCAACTATTTCTATCAGCACATTGCTGGATCATCGTGTATCGTTCAAGAGGAAGGGAGGGGGGGACTCCCTTATTTTTTGTCCTCACTTTCCTTTTCTTTTCATGAATGATTATAGCAAAGGGTTTTTTTTGTGAGTTTTGCTTGTGTATCTCCTATTTGAGTTTTCCTCTCGTTTTCTTTTCTTGACTCTCTTGCCTTCACCGTCTCTTTTTAGTCACCATCCATCTTCTTACTCATCTTTTTCTTTCGTTGTTTGTCTCGATCTATCGTTTACTTCCTCTTCCCCATCTTTCTCTCTCTCTCTCTCTCTCTTTCTCTCTCTCTCTCTCTCTCTCTCTCTCTTTCTCTCTCTCTCTCTCTCTCTCTCTCTCTCTCTCTCTCTCTCTCTCTCTCTCTCTCTCTCTCTCTCTCTCTCCCTCTTTCTTTCCTTCCTTCCCAACTCTCGGCTTTGAGGCAAAATCCTTCTGGGTCCCAATTAAGACTCAAAGCTGCTGTTCTCTGTATGATAACAGCACCAAGTGCTGACAACATGCTACCTGTCAACAAGAGCATCAACAGCCACCATCTGTTCCTGGGAAAATTGTCTTTATTACACACAAAATCCAGAATGCAGTTCACACATGCACAGACATCCCAAATAGCAGATGATTCCAGGCCAAATATGACTGAGTTCAGGCACATAAGGGCCAGTTATGGCAATGGAAAGTGAAGTGTGGGCCAAAAATGGGCCAACTATAAGGAGCTACAATCTGGGGAAAAGATTTCTCTTATGCATTTTAGATGTAGTGGATAATACTCAGTTTGGGCTGAGAAGGGCTGCACTGTAAGTATATGTTCATGTATCATGCAGGAGATATTACCTCATCAAGATAGAATTGTGGCTAGCCACCTTTTATTCAGTTTATTGCCATTTATACACAGGGGTATATAAGCCAAGGAAAGGAAAGTAGCAAATGTGGGCAGACACTGGGTTATTACTCATTTATTATCTGGAATGCATATACTGAAAAAAGAGAAAACTTCAATTTAATTACAATAATTTTCCATCTACTATATATTTTCTATGAACTATACCTTTAACATGTTTGTTTTGATTTGCATGGTTATTTCAGGGGGCAGTCTTTCTCATAATGCATTCGCAATTACTGACTGTGAAAAAAAGACAAGTCCCTCTTTGCAAATGGTAAAACAACAACTAATTAAAATACAGCCTTGCATCATAGGTAACCACAGTTGCACCCTCACACCCCTGTTACTCATAATAGCTTTCACAGTTGGAGCAAATTATCGTGAAGAGCTGATAATAGATTTTCTCCTCTAATTAAAACTGATTTTTTTTCCCCTCTCTGGTCTATTAATCAGAGGATGAAAATGCTTTGTAAGGAAATATGGAGGAGCCACTGGCTCTAAATGGGGAGACTGCTCTCATCTCACCTTATAAAGAAACACGCAAGGAGGCCAGGCGAAACTTTTTATCCTTTGCCTTACTGAACAAATTAGTTTCAGGAGACTTATTTCACAGCTTTTCACACTTCTTACTGCCTACTTTTATATTCAGCTTCATGAAAAAATGAGTTTCAGTACTGACAAATGAATCAGAAACAGCACATTTAGAACATTCAGGTACTGTTAATAATAAAACTAATGCAGCTTTCGCTTATTTTTTGTAAGTATTTTTTAGAGGTCTATGTGCCTGATGCTACTGGCCCAATGGAATATTGTTTATTCATGTGTAACCAATCTGATTAGTCACTAAAGCAAAATAAAAGATATTTACCTTTACTTAGTTGTATCGTTCTTTTTGCAAACACTCCCCGAAGTTACAAAAGAATAAATGATTTAAAAAATATTTATATAAATCTTTCTTTATTTTAAAGAAAATAATTAATGCAAAATAACACTAATTGAAAGTTTCTGAAAATGTAATTAGTGAAACAGAGCTCAGACTAAATAGGGCATTCTGGGAGTGGTATAAATGTAAGCATACCACAGAGCATTTTGCTCTCAAAACATTTCACAGAATGGAGAATATCTATCATATAATTTTCTAAATTATCAAATCAAATCAAATTTTATTTGTCACATACACATACATACAGAGTACGACATGCAGTAAAATGCTTTTTAGGACGATCCGGCATGAGGGAATAGGATAGGGAGAAAAAAAAAAAAAACCAAGAAAAAAAGAAGGCAGATAAATGAAGAGTATAAACTGAATCAAATATAAAATATTACATTTTATATATATATATATATATATATATATATATATATATATATATATATATATATGAGAAAAAAGTGTAAATACAAGGATGCTTATGACAGTAAACAGTAAAAATTTGAGGTGGTATTCACCTGATTCCATTATATTTTAAACAATGTAAAATATATAAATTATGTAAAATAATACATTTTTTTGTACTTTTTAGTACACAGTAAATGTTCTGCATAAATTGATACGTTTGGGGGTTGAAACCATAAATCACCTGCATATAACAGTGTAATGTGTGGTATATGTTACTCTGTGTGAACTTTATTATGGCACTTCACAACCAGATACATGACATGACAAGTTAAAACAAAGAAGTACAAGAAAGCAGGACATTAAAAATGAGACTAGGATTTATGGCTACTAAAATCACAATATTTGTATGTAATGAAACAGAAAACAGAGGGCACACATAAACAAATGAATCAAGAAATAACACAGTAGAGCAACAAACCAATGACAGGACAGGAATGTAGTCATGACCAGTGTTGGGCAACGTTACTTTTAAAAGTAATGCATTACAATATTGAGTTACTCCCCAAAAAAGTAACTAATTACGTTCCTTAGTTACTTACGTTAATTACTTTTGCGTTACTTTTGCGTTACTTGTATCTCTTTCACGCCTTACAGGTGTAACAGGTGTAATATAGATAATTGGCATTAAGAAATAAGTTATATTAGAGCAAAAGACATTTCTTAAACATTTAAAATGCTTAATAACTTCTTAGAGAACAATAAGATAATCGACAAAATTTTGACCACAAGGCTGAACACTTTCCAGTCGCACTTCTGTACACTGCTTTGCAAGCTGCCTTCGCCGTCAGAAATGTAACTATCGTTCGTGTATATAAGGTTAAGGGTGTGGGCTGAACACCGGTGATGTGGAGGGAGAACATACCTTTCGCTGTCATTTAGTAAAACTTTCCTTAAATATGACCTCGTCCTCATCTACATCATTCTCTGCTTCATCATCAGCTTGAAACATTCTGAACGCTTTTTACAAAGTCCTCGCTATTATCAGTGACCCTGGCAGTTTATCTTCCCACAAAGAGCAAATGAGCTGTGAATTTGCTCTCTATCTCCGTTGGGATGGCATCGTACATGTGTCTCCCACGGAAAACTTTTATTCTGAGCAGTCAATAGATCTGCTGTCAGGCTGCAGACGCGGAAGCCGATATAATCCGATCATTGTCCTTTTATTTCAAAAAACCGTACAACACAAAAACACTCATAAGCCGTTGAAAACAACAAACAAAGACATCCGCTCGATACGCGTTGTCCGCTATGAGTTCGAATGTCCCAAGCATAATCCATAAAGCCTTCGGCAATGAGTAACCCAAGTCGGAAGTGGAATTCGGATATACAGCCGGCGGTCGAGCAGCCACGCGATTGTCCAGCTTGACAATATAACGACCAACAGCCTGTGACTCAAGAACGTGAGTTTATGTAGTCTGATCTTTCATGAGCCACAGCTGTCGGTAATCTTGGGAAGCAGCGTGACTGCTATCGAGGGGGGCGTGGCAGGGTGAATCTCTGACAGCTACAGACGGGGGTGTGGCAGGGTGAATCCCTGACAGTACCCCCCCTCCAGGGGCGACACCTGACGCCCCAAAACCCACCTATGCCAGGCGGGCCAGGGCACTCCGAGGAAGACGCCTGGGAGCAACGGAGGCCTGGTGAGCATCCTCTGCGGAGAGCCGGAATGGAACAACACCTTGCAGGAGGATCCGGAACGGAGCCACGCCCTCGGTGCTGACGGGAGGCTGAGCCCTGGCGGGGATTGGAGCCAGAGCGACCTCCATGGCGGGGAACCGGAACTGGACACCAACCATGACAATGACCGGGGAGTGGAGAATGTCCCGGGCGGAGACCAGGAACGTCGTACCACCCTCTGAGGGACCTGGAGGACCGATGTCGCCGTCAGAGGGACCTGGAGGACCGACGTCGCCATGCGGGGATCCTGGGGGCGATCCGTCGCCCTGAAGAGGACCTGGGGGCGATCCGTCGCCCTGAAGAGGACCTGGGGGCGAGGCGTCGCCCTCTGTGGAGCTTGGATGCGATCCTTCGCCCTGCGTGGAGCCTGGATGCGATCCTTCGCCCTGAAGAGGACTCGGGGGCGAGACGTCGCCTTCTGTGGAGCCTGGATGCGATCCTTCGCCCTGAAGAGGACTCGGGGGCGAGACGTCGCCTCCTGTGGAGCCCGGGGGCGAGACGTCGCCTTCTGTGGAGCCCGGGGGCGAGACGTCGCCTCCTGTGGAGCCCGGGGGCGAGACGTCGCCTTCTGCGGGCGCTGGGGGCGAGACGTCGCCTTCTGCGGGCGCTGGGGGCGAGACGTCGCCTTCTGCGGGCGCTGGGGGCGAGACGTCGCCTTCTGCGGGCGCTGGGGGCGAGACGTCGCCTTCTGCGGGCGCTGGGGGCGAGACGTCGCCTTCGGTGGAACCCGGGGGCAGCGGTTCGACTTCACTTTCGCAGTCCTGGAGCCGGGGTGAGTGCACAGGGAAACCCCTGACCGTAGGAGCGCTCCTTGGGACCCTTAGGAGCAGATCGGAGCCTACTGGGCAGCCTGGAAATGGGGTGAAGCCTGCCTGGAGATCCACGAGCAGAGAAGAGCTCGCCTGGAGGTCCACGACATCAGTGGAGCTCTCTTCGGGACACTGAAGCGGAGACGAGCTCGTGGGGTCGCTCGGAGGTGGAGACGAGCTCTCGGGAGGAGCCTGGAGCTGGGCGGAGCTCTCTGGAGGGACCTGGAGCTGGGCGGAGCTCTCTTGGAGGTCCTGAGGCGGAGCCGAGCTTTCCGTGGGCGAGATGTCGCCTTGGAAGGGGCTCTGGGATGTGGTGTCGTCTGGAGAGGGACTCGGAGGAGTCACTTCGCCTTCTGTGACCGGAGGTGAAGACTCTGTGGCGGCGAGGCGCTCTCGGGAAGACTCTGTGGCGGCGAGGCGCTCTCGGGAAGACTCTGTGGCGGCGAGGCGCTCTCGGGAAGACTCTGTGGCGGCGAGGCGCTCTCGGGAAGACTCTGTGGCGGCGAGGCGCTCTCGGGAAGACTCTGTGGCGGCGAGGCGCTCTCGGGAAGACTCTGTGGCGGCGAGGCGCTCTCGGGAAGACTCTGTGGCGGCGAGGCGCTCTCGGGAAGACTCTGTGGCGGCGAGGCGCTCTCGGGAAGACTCTGTGGCGGCGAGGCGCTCTCGGGAAGACTCTGTGGCGGCGAGGCGCTCTCGGGAAGACTCTGTGGCGGCGAGGCGCTCTCGGGAAGACTCTGTGGCGGCGAGGCGCTCTCGGGAAGACTCTGTGGCGGCGAGGCGCTCTCGGGAAGACTCTGTGGCGGCGAGGCGCTCTCGGGAAGACTCTGTGGCGGCGAGGCGCTCTCGGGAAGACTCTGTGGCGGCGAGGCGCTCTCGGGAAGACTCTGTGGCGGCGAGGCGCTCTCGGGAAGACTCTGTGGCGGCGAGGCGCTCTCGGGAAGACTCTGTGGCGGCGAGGCGCTCTCGGGAAGACTCTGTGGCGGCGAGGCGCTCTCGGGAAGACTCTGTGGCGGCGAGGCGCTCTCGGGAAGACTCTGTGGCGGCGAGGCGCTCTCGGGAAGACTCTGTGGCGGCGAGGCGCTCTCGGGAAGACTCTGTGGCGGCGAGGCGCTCTCGGGAAGACTCTGTGGCGGCGAGGCGCTCTCGGGAAGACTCTGTGGCGGCGAGGCGCTCTCGGGAAGACTCTGTGGCGGCGAGGCGCTCTCGGGAAGACTCTGTGGCGGCGAGGCGCTCTCGGGAAGACTCTGTGGCGGCGAGGCGCTCTCGGGAAGACTCTGTGGCGGCGAGGCGCTCTCGGGAAGACTCTGTGGCGGCGAGGCGCTCTCGGGAAGACTCTGTGGCGGCGAGGCGCTCTCGGGAAGACTCTGTGGCGGCGAGGCGCTCTCGGGAAGACTCTGTGGCGGCGAGGCGCTCTCGGGAAGACTCTGTGGCGGCGAGGCGCTCTCGGGAAGACTCTGTGGCGGCGAGGCGCTCTCGTGAAGACTCTGTGGCGGCGAGGCGCTCTCGTGAAGACTCTGTGGCGGCGAGGCGCTCTCGTGAAGACTCTGTGGCGGCGAGGCGCTCTCGTGAAGACTCTGTGGCGGCGAGGCGCTCTCGTGAAGACTCTGTGGCGGCGAGGCGCTCTCGTGAAGACTCTGTGGCGGCGAGGCGCTCTCGTGAAGACTCTGTGGCGGCGAGGCGCTCTCGTGAAGACTCTGTGGCGGCGAGGCGCTCTCGTGAAGACTCTGTGGCGGCGAGGCGCTCTCGTGAAGACTCTGTGGCGGCGAGGCGCTCTCGTGAAGACTCTGTGGCGGCGAGGCGCTCTCGTGAAGACTCTGTGGCGGCGAGGCGCTCTCGTGAAGACTCTGTGGCGGCGAGGCGCTCTCGTGAAGACTCTGTGGCGGCGAGGCGCTCTCGTGAAGACTCTGTGGCGGCGAGGCGCTCTCGTGAAGACTCTGTGGCGGCGAGGCGCTCTCGTGAAGACTCTGTGGCGGCGAGGCGCTCTCGTGAAGACTCTGTGGCGGCGAGGCGCTCTCGTGAAGACTCTGTGGCGGCGAGGCGCTCTCGTGAAGACTCTGTGGCGGCGAGGCGCTCTCGTGAAGACTCTGTGGCGGCGAGGCGCTCTCGTGAAGACTCTGTGGCGGCGAGGCGCTCTCGTGAAGACTCTGTGGCGGCGAGGCGCTCTCGTGAAGACTCTGTGGCGGCGAGGCGCTCTCGTGAAGACTCTGTGGCGGCGAGGCGCTCTCGTGAAGACTCTGTGGCGGCGAGGCGCTCTCGTGAAGACTCTGTGGCGGCGAGGCGCTCTCGTGAAGACTCTGTGGCGGCGAGGCGCTCTCGTGAAGACTCTGTGGCGGCGAGGCGCTCTCGTGAAGACTCTGTGGCGGCGAGGCGCTCTCGTGAAGACTCTGTGGCGGCGTGGCACGCCCACGGGAACCTCGGAACAGAGCGGCACGCCTGTAGAAGCTCTGTGACGGCATGGTGTGCTCGCCGACGCTCGGAGATGGTGTGGTGCGTCCACGAGAACCCCGGAACACAGCAGCACGCTGGTAGAGACCCTGAGATGAAGCAGCCCTTTCATTAAAACATTGGGGCTGAGCTGCAGGCTCATGGGAGATCTGGCACGGAGCCGCGTGCTCTTGAGAACCTTGGAATGGAGCACCTTCCTCCTCAAGGGGACTGTAGTGGAGATCCACCACCTCTATCCCCAACTTCCCCAGAAGCAGCCCGCTGAATTCGGCGAGTGAGCCGAATTTGCCCCCTTTGGCGGTCCATAGTGAGCTGGCTTTGGCAAGAACTTCACCAGACAGGAGGGAAATACAGAGGGCAATCTTGGCTCGTTCGGAAGGAAACCGGGAAATGTTAACAGCCACATACTCGCCGATGCCTTGCAGAAATCCGCCCAATTCGTCTTTTTTCCCCGAGTAACGAGCCGGTAATCCCCTCGCGCACTCTGAGGGGCGTGGCGCAGCCGCGCTCTCATGATCCGGCTTCTGTGGATCTGATCCGCGAGGAGCGGCACTGAGCTTCCGGAGGAAATCCGAAGCCTGGTTCAGCTGCCGATCCGTCACGGTCGGAAACGCGGTGTGTCGAATCCGCGTTCGGTTTAGGTCGGTCGTTCTGTCAGGCTGCAGACGCGGAAGCCGATATAATCCGATCATTGTCCTTTTATTTCAAAAAACCGTACAACACAAAAACACTTATAAGCCGTTGAAAACAACAAACAAAGACATCCGCTCGATACGCGTTGTCCGCTATGAGTTCGAATGTCCCAAGCATAATCCATAAAGCCTTCGGCAATGAGTAACCCAAGTCGGAAGTGGAATTCGGATATACAGCCGCCGGTCGAGCAGCCACGCGATTGTCCAGCTTGACAATATAACGACCGACAGCCTGTGACTCAAGAACGTGAGTTTATGTAGTCTGATCTTTCATGAGCCACAGCTGTCGGTAATCTTGGGAAGCAGCGTGACTGCTATCGAGGGGGGCGTGGCAGGGTGAATCTCTGACAGCTACAGACGGGGGCGTGGCAGGGTGAATCCCTGACATCTGCAGTGGTGGAAAGTCGGCAAAAGTTTTCTATATTTCTGTCTCCATTTCCATATATGCAACATTGCAAATGTTGCATATATTCAACATTATACACACACACACACACACACACACACACACACACACACACATCTGTAGTGCTGTGCTTTGCATGCAGATGTTTAATTTTTTTTGAAGTGTTATTTTTTGCAGTTGACAAGAGCTTTTCACCAACACATAATCTACACTTAACCATTATTCCTTTCTCCTTTTCCTTGACTATTTCAAAATAATAACAATACTTCCATAACATTAATGTAATTCTCTGGTTTGCCATCTCCGCTTCTGACCAGCTTCTGTTCCCGCGGCTCGCACGTATGAGTGCGCAAATTCTACGTGACTACGTTCATTTTAATTCAGTATTGATTTTTTTATGCAAAATAATTTAACTGAAAAGTAACTCGCATTACTTTTTTAAAAAAGTAACTCAGATATTAGTGTGTAAATTTATAAAGTAACGCGCTACTTAACTCGTTACTCCAGAAAAGTAATATTATTATGTAACGCACATTACTTGTAACGCGTTACCCCTAACACTGATTATGACTAGCACAAAAATAAACACAGGCTTGTGACTTTGTCACTCTGGAAACCACAAATTGTAAAACCTTTAAAACACACAGTAGTGGATACTCTAAATTGAAAAGGTTATGGGATGGGAATTTAAAATACTTAGTTATTGTACTTAAGTAGATTTTTTTGGTATCAGTACTTTACATCACTGTTTATTTTTCGGACAACTTTTTACTTTCACACATTAAATATTTACACAAATATCTGTACTTTCTACTTCTTACATTTTCAAACCAGGCTCGCTATTTTAGGTTTAATCTATTTGGTGACATGATAAATATTTTTTCCTCTCATTGAGTGCCGTTTTCAAAGCATCAACCTATTTCTTGTCATTGTGTGGCTTTTTTAACCTACCACTGGTGTATCATTTCCTGGCTCTCACGCAACACAGACGTAGGTTAGCTTACGAAGCTAACAACAAGCAAGGTAGAAGGTCTGGGGGTAACATGGATGAGACAGAGGGAGTCAGCGATGTAAACATAACTGAGAACAGAGACATTCCTAATCACCTGATCATCAACTTTTCTCTGCTTGTTTTCTATATGGTGGTTGTTCAGCCCGGATACATTCATTAGATAAAAATTTGAACTTTGTACTTAAGTACATATCAGAGCCCAAAGTTATTTATTTAAACTTGAGTGAAAAAGTGTAGTCAGAAATTAAAATAAAAAAAATAAAAAACATGACTATCTCTACTTCTACTTGAGTGAAGGATGTGTGACTTTTGCCATCTTTGGTTATCAGCGATATCACTATATCAGTAGAGCTGACAAAAGTATTGGAACACCTGAGTCCCCAAACTTTAGCATAAATATTTCCCTTCACATGAACTAGAAGACCCAAACCTGTTTCAGCATGATAATGACTTGGCACAAAACGAGCTCTATAAAGATATTGTTTACATGAGTTGAATTGAAAGATCTTAAGGACTAAACGCAGAATATGATGTTCACAAAGCACATACAGATTTTATAGTCAGGTGTCCACAAACATATAATGTATGTTAAGGCATTAGCTACTGTGAACATGTGAAATGTAAAAAAAATCAATGCAATGTCTGACTTGAAATGACAAGTAGATTCAAGAGTAACAAAAAATAATTTCTTTCACATTTTTTCACAAAACATTCTCCCTATTGACTGGTGAGTTCAAATCCCAACCATGCCACAACAATTCATATAGTTAAGAGAACAATATTGACCTTGCTCTCTGGGTGTCAGGGTGGTGTATACTCTCCTGTCAAACAGAATGGCATTGTGTGTGTGTGTGTGTGTGTGTGTGTGTGTGTGTGTGTGTGTGTGTGTGTGTGTGTGTGTGTGTGTGTGTGTGTGTGTGTGTGTGTAATGGTTAAGGGTTATGAGAAAGAGTAGACCTGATGAAGAGTAATTCAGGCATAATAAAATGATTCGTTTTGGGTGTTTTTTGTATGGTTTTAGAACAGTGAATATAGTGGTGTATTAATCAATCAAAAATCAAACCAATATTATATTAATCAAAACATATTTAACTAATATCTTGTGTAATAAACACATTTTGTGCTCTGTCAACTTTTAAGATCTGCAATATTACTAATATTAATATAATGTACAAACCTGATTCCAAAAAAGTTGGGACATTGTACAAACTGTGAATAAAAAAGGAATGCAATAATTAACAAATCTCATAAACTTATATTTTATTCACAATAGAATATAAATAACATATAAAATGTTGAAAGTGAGACATTTTGAAATGTCATGCCAAATACTGGCTCATTTTGGATTTCATGAGAGCTTCACATTCCAAAAAAGTTGGGACATGTAGCAATAAGAGGCCGGAAAAGTTACATTTACATATAAGGAACAGCTGGAAGACCAATTTGCAACTTATTAGGTCAATTGGCAACATGATTGGGTATAAAAAGAGCCTCTCAGAGTGCCAGGGTCTCTCAGAAGTCAAGATGGGCAGAGAATCACCAATTTCCCAAATGCTGCGGTGAAAAATAGTGGAGCAATATCAGAAAGGAGTTTCTCAGAGAAAAATTGCAAAGAGTTTGAAGTTATCGTCATCTACAGTGCATAATATCATCCAAAGATTCAAAGAATCTGGAACAATCTCTGTGTGTAAGGGTCAAGGCCGGTAAACCATACTGGATGCCCGTGATCTTCGGGCCCTTAGACGGCACTGTATCACATACAGGAATGCTACTGTAATGGAAATCACAACATGGGCTCAGGAATACTTCCAGAAAACATTGTCAGTGAACACAATCCACTGTGCCATTCGCTGTTGCCGGCTAAAAGTCTATAGGTCAAAAAAGAAGCCATATCTAAACATGATCCAGAAGCGCAGGCGTTTTCTCTGGGCCAAGGCTCATTTAAAATAGACTATGGCAAAGTAGAAAACTGTTCTGTGGTCAGATGAATCAAAATTTGAAATTATTTTTGGAAAACTGGGATGCCATGTCATCCGGACTAAAGAGGATAAGGACAACCCAAGTTGTTATTAGTGCTCAGTTCAGAAGCCTGCATCTCTGATAGTATTGGGTTGCATGAGTGCGTGTGGCATGGGCAGCTTACACATCTGGAAAGGCACCATCAATGCTGAAAGGTATATCCAAGTTCTAGAACAACATATGCTCCCATCCAGACGTCGTCTCTTTTAGGAAAGACCTTGCATTTTCCAACATGACAATGCCAGACCACATACTGCATCAATAACAACATCATGGCTGCGTAGAAGAAGGATCCGGGTACTGAAATGGCAAGCCTGCAGTCCAGATCTTTCACCCATAGAAAACATTTGGCATAAAGAAGAAGATACGACAAAGAAGACCTAAGACAGTTGAGCAACCAGAAGCCTGTATTAGACAAGAATGGGACAACATTCCTATTTCTAAACTTGAGCAACTTGTCTCCTCAGTCCCCAGACATTTGCAGACTGTTATAAAAAGAAGAGGGGATGCCACACAGTGGTAAACATGGCCTTGTCCCAACTTTTTTGAGATGTGTTGATGCCATGAAAATCAACTTATTTTTCCCTTAAAATTATAAATTTTTACAATTTTTTTTTTAAACATTTGATATGTCATCTATGCTGTGTTTTGAATAAAATATTGAAATTTGAAACTTCCACATCATTGCATTCTGTTTTTATTCACAATTTGTACAGTGTCCCAACTTTTTGGAATCGGGTTTGTATTTGTGGCATTCAGCTTGTTGGCTAAAAGTGACTTAAAAGCCATCACTCTATATGTTATGTTCGTATTAAAGTCTCATCAGCGTTGTGATCCTGGCAGTCAGACCTGATTATTCTAACCATTTATACATTAATATTTACAGAGCAACTTTGATAGCTGACATCTACTTTTTGGCTTTAGTGGACTGACGCTAGCTCTTTAAATACCATCAAAACCCTAATGGTAGAAATCCTCAAATTTATCTTTAATGTCCTGCAGAATCATGCATTTGCCTACTTTACAATGAATTATGCATTTAAACTTGGGTAGCATTGTAGCGTTGTAAAAATTCTATCCCCTAGATGCCCTTGTTCTTTGAGTTGTCCTCATATGAGTTATGGATGGATTGCAGTGCCAAATGGACCGTGCAGGAGTCAAGCGCTGCGTTCTTCACTGAGGAGTAAAAAGGAACACATCTGGCTGCCCTGCCATATGGAGAGCTCCTTGATTTTAATGCTCACGCTTGATGTTTTGGCTTCACTTCACGTCTTTCACTGATTGTTACTTTAAAGGGGTCAAACCTGGTCGGTTGGCAGTGTTTTGTGTTTTGATTTTAAATACTCTTTTGTTTCTGTTTTTCCTAAACGCTTACCATGGCCAAAGCTCCCATAAACATCCTATTATGTCAGGAAGGCAAATAATCTGGTCTCAACCAATAGTATTTAATGTACTGCATATAAAACATTTAAGCTTAGTAATGAGGTACACATGGTTACAGCGAGGCAGACTTTTTTCCTTTAGTTACAGTATTTTATACAACAGGATTTGCTGTGTACCTCAGGATGTATGTTCTGTATTAAATAAAATATTTTTTTAAGAATATTTAATTAAGTACCACTTCTTTCCTTGTCAGAGGTGAATATATCTAAGAACATCATTTTTACTTGGACACTTTAGAATCACCAATCCATCGACTGGTATGTTTTCGGAGGTGAGAGGAAACCACAGAACCTGAGGGAACCCCATGTAAACATGAAGAGAACTTGCAAAAAACTCCAGACAGACAGTAACCCGCATGTAGGATCAAGCTCAAGGCCCTTTAGTTGTAAGACAGCAGTGCTACCTGTTGCAATAGTATGCCACATATTAAACATAAATTGCTTGCAATAATGTTTTATCTTAAATAAATCTTACATTTAATCCATGTATGCAGTGTTTTGGACTAAATGGTACATACAAGGAGCTGTATGAGAAGTTGGACACTAAGGAAGGAGAAAAGGATTTGTACCGATTGGCCAGGCAGAGGGACCGAGCTGGAAGGATGTGCTGCCAGTTAGAACAATAAAGGATGCAGATGAAAGTGTGTTGACTAGTGAGGAGAGTTTGTTGAGAAGATGGAGGGAGTATTTTGAGCAGCAGATGAATGAGGAAAATAAAAAAGAGAGAGAAAGTTGGATGATGTGGAGATGGTGAGGTAGGATGTGGGAGCAGCTATTAAGAGGATGAAGACTGGAAAGTCGGTTGGCCCAGATGATATACCAGTAGAAGAGATGGCAGTGGAGTTTTTAACAAGATTGTTTAACAAGATTCTGGAAGGTGAGAGGATGCCTGAGGAATGGAGAAGGAGTGTGCTGGTACCAATTTTTAAGAATATGGGAGACTGCAGACCTGCAGTAATTACAAGGGAATAAAGTTGATCAGTCACACCATTAAGTTAGGCTGAGAGTAGAAGTGACCATCTGTTAGCATCAGTATGGTTTCATGCCAAGGAAGAGCACTACATATGGAATATTTGCTTTGCTTCGAGGGTGTAAAGCAAAGGTCAGAAGGAATCGCATTGTGGATCTAGAGAAAGCATACAACAGAGCAGCTGAAAGAAGAAGATGCCATTTTCTTGAGTATAATCATAAACAATTTGATAAATTGTATATATATATATATATATATATATATATATATATATATATATATATATATATATATATATATATATATATATATACAGTATATGTAGTATTGTATATGTGAGGACATTTAGGCCTAACACGTTATAATTATGCATTCCTAAACACATGCTTTGGTATAGAAAAGCATTGCCTTTTACTGTCAAGAAAGAAAAGTAATGGCTTTTGCAGGTTTTACTGTCACAAAACAGAAATGTTGCTCATTGTAAATCTTTCTATTGTTGTGACATTCTTAAAAACACTCCCAGGACGATGCGGTAGGTTAACACATGTTATATGAAAAAAATCTCTACATTACTTTAGCCTGTTTTGTGACTACATGCTGATACACTGTACCCTGAAAACAACAATCAAGGAGCCTCATCAATATGCAGCAGCCCTAGTTCCAAAACTATTGAATGAATAATGAGCTAATTGGGCTGATCATGCATTACACACTCATTCAACATCTGTTAGGGATTTCATATTAAGATCTTTTTTAAAGCTAAAATAATGCAAGACAATAAGAACATATGGGAGAGGCATAGCTGTTCTGAATAGATAAACATGCAGGGTTCAGTCAAAATGTTTTACAAATACATTTATTTTTGGACTGCTTATGATTTAATATAATGGTGCTTGCAGCAGAGATTCACATTTATGCGGTAATTTGAATTCCCTTTGGGTCAGACAGATTTTGAATGTAGTATTATCTGTGTATGGAATGAACCCAATCTGCAACTGCTTCAAGGCAAAGCAAGATTTTTCTTGCATGTATATAGTGATTAGCATATTAGTCAAATTAAATACAATTTATTTGTCTTTATAAAAACATGTTGATGACAACAACAACAGCAACAACAACAAAATATGTATTACTGTTTGCAAGCTTTATTGGTCCTGTTGCATATTTGATTTATTCCTGCTCGGCAATACAACATTAAAATTAGTCATAGGAATAAAATTGTATTGCTGTAGTACATAACTGTTGAATTCACTTCAGGGACACTTAGACCACACCATGATCTCACGCTCTTGAGCTGTAATAATTCATTAGCTAGTAAAAAATCCTGGCCTTAGTAACCTCTTCTAGGAGCCTCACTTTACTGCCATGCAGTAAACTCATTGGAACATGTCATTGCTTTGGGATAAAATACTATGTGGGTGGCAATAAATGGTGGGAGAATGTCCTGAGGTTTTCTCGATCTCTTCTGTCTCTAGATCTTATTTTTAATTAAAGAAAATGTAGCCCACTGCAGACATCCTTCACCGGCTTACATCGATAGACGTTTTTATATTTTGGTCACTATTAGGCTGTAAAACTGGAGCTTGTATCTGGTCAGAAAATGGGAAAATACAGCACAGTGAAGGATTTTTTTATTTTTTTAAAAGAAGCAGCTCCAGCAGCCTTCTTCCCTCACCCGCTCCCTCCCCCTGTCTTTCTTTTCTTCCTACAATCGCTTCGATCTGTCATCCACTGGCATTTACAGCGCATTTCATTCAACCATTCCTTAAGGACAATTGGTTTTCTCCAATGATTCCATTAGCATAAAGTCGAGGCAAGGAGAGATGAGAGCAGTGCAAGAGCAGGAAAGGAGCTTACATTATACTTTAAACCTGCACACTTCATTCTAATGGCCTCATGTGATGATGCCTTTAATAAAAGTAAGCAATATTATACAAGATTCCCTTTGATTCTGACCATAAAACTTTCCTTACCCAAGTCCTAATCTTTTCAGTTATAAAATAAGAAAAAGTGTAAACGCAAAAAGAAAAAAAAAAACGTTTACTGTACATGATTTTTAATATAATTAATAAATGGTTAAAAATGTTTAATCTAATCTTAAAATAAGGTTTAGATTAGATTAATTAATTGTAGTACTAAATAATTGTAGTAAATATGACAATACAAGTGTTTAACCCCTAAATATAAAATAAGTTGTATGTAAAGTCTTGTAACCCAGTCTTTATGGTTGCACAAGCCAGCTCTTAGTGTAGGTGCACACAGGTAGAAGATGCAACCTGAAGGAGATTGGAGACTGTAAGGTGTTGACAGGGGACAGTGTAGCTAGACAGCATCGGATGGTGGTCTGTAGGATGGTTTTGGAGGTAAAGAAGAAGAGAAGGAGAGTGAAGGCTGAAAGCATAAGGAGAAAAGGTTTAGCAAAACAGGATTGGGATTGCCAGATGAGAAAAGTAGGAAGGAGTACAAGGAGACATGGCAGCAGGTAAAGAGGGATGTCACAAAAGCCTAGGAATGAGGAGCTGTATGTGAAATTAGACACTCAGGAAAGAGAAAAGGATTTATACCGCAATTAAGAGGACGAAGAGTGAAAAGTCAGTAAGACTAGGCTGTATACCGGTAAAAACATGGAGATGTTTAGGAGAGATGGCAGTGGAGTTTTTGTCCAGATTATTTAAAAAGATTCTGGAAAGTGAGAGGATGCCTGAGGAATGGAGAAGGAGTGTGCTGGTACCGGTTTTTAAGAATAGGCAGATGTTACTACAGGGGAATAAAGTTGATCAGCCATACCATGAAGTTATGGAAAAGAGTAGTGGAAGCCAGGTTGAGAGAAGAGGTGACCATTTGTGAGCAACAGTATGGTATCATGGAAGGATAAAGGTGCTCAGAGGATGATCACCACTGACGCATTATTTGCTTCGAGAATGTTGATGGAGAAGTATAGAGAAGGTCAGAAGGAGTTGCATTGTGTGTTTGTGAATTTAGAGAAATCGTATGACAGGGTGCAGAAAGATAATTTGTGGTATTGTATAAGGAGGTCAGGTGTATGTGAGGGTGGAGCAGGACATGTACGAGGACTGTGTGACAGCAGTGAAGTGTGCAGTAGGAAGGACAGACTGGTTCAAAGTGGATGTTGGCTTGCATTAAGGATCGGCTCTGAGCCCTTTCCTGTTTGCAGTGGTCATGAACAGGTTGACAGACGAGGTAAGAAAGGAGTCTCCATGGACTATGATGTTTGTGGATTATATTGTTATTTGTGGTGAGAGTAGGGAGCAGGTTGAGAAGAGCCTGGGGAGGTGGAGGTACACGCTGGAGAGAAGGGGAATGAAAGTCAGTAGGAGTAAGACGGAGTACATGTGTGTGAATAGGAGAGAGGGCAGTGGAGTGGTGCGGTTGCAGGGAGAAGTGGTGGTGAAGGTGGAGGAGTTCAGGTACCTAGAGTCAACAGTGCAAAGTAATGGAGAGTGTGTTAGAGAAGTAAAGAAAAGAGTGCAGGCAGGGTGGAGTGGGTGGAGAAGAGTGGCAGGAGTGGTTTGTGATAGTAGGGTATCTGCAAGAGTGAAAGGAAAAGTTTATAGGACTGTGGTGAGACCTGTGATGTTGTATGGTTTAAAGACAGTGGCATTGAGTAAAAGACAGGAGGTGGAGCTGGAGGTAGCAGAGCTGAAGATGTTGAGGTTTTTGTTGGGAGTGATGAGGATGGACAGGATTCGAAGTGAGTTTATTAGAGGGGCCGCACATGTGGGTCATTTTGGAGACAAGGTGAGGGAGGCGAGATTGAGATGATGTACAGAAGAGGGACATGGGGTATATCAGTAGGAGAATGCTGAGCATGGAGCCACCAGGAAGGAGGTATAAAGGAAGGCCAAGGAGAAGGTTTATGGATGTGGTGAGGGAAGACCAACCAGGTAGTTGGTTTGAAAGAGGCAGATGTAGAGGACAGGGGATTATGGAGATGGATGATCCAAGAAGACCAAAAGAAGAAAAGAAGAAGAAGAAGAAGAAGAAGAAGAAGAAGAAGAAGAGGAAGAAAAAGCTAAGTCTTGTATACAATTCAGAAAAGTATTTATTATTATTCTTAAAAACTTGGCAGTTAAAAAATTACATGACTGATTACGATTTTTACATTATCATGAGTGAATTCATTCAAATAAACGTCAAGCAAGTTAATTTATCAAATATGTGAATTCATATGTTCAAGAATATATTTAAAACATAACATTTAAAAAATTGTCTCTTAGCAATGCATACCTAAGTTAACTAATCTAATGTAATCTCTTTATGTACATATTTTAATAGTAGTCAATTGCAGTATAAGTAGTATATGTGTATCAGTACCCCATGTCGACAAACTGCATTCTTAAAATTACAGCACAAGTTGATCATTAAAGCCCTCAAAAGTACAATTAAAAGACATTCCATGTATATTTAAATAAAGCTTAATTAGAATTTAAACATATTTAAGTGTTACCTTAAAACTAAATTAGAACAACATTCATCATGTATTATTCTATGTATAAAGTAATAACATGTACTGTTCATATTACTTATTATAATTGCTTTTTCAAAAATACACTTTTCCTTTACCAGAGTCTAAAGCCTAGAGAGACATTTTGCTGCATACTGAATGAAAGTCAGTTGTTAATAAATGTTTTTACTTTTTTTTTTATTATAAGGACATTGCTGATCCAATTTCATCGGCTTTCACAATAGCTGTTTGTTTCGTAGTAATTAGGGTAAAGCTTAGGAACAGGCCATGGAAGTTAAATAAACTTTGTATTTCACCCGTAACTTTTAGTGATTGTCAAAAAAAAACCCAGAAAAAAAAGGGTTGAAGGGGAAACACATTGTAAAGGTGGAAGCTCAGTAAATGCTTGCTAAATGCCGGTTAGCTGAATAAAGCTATGAAATCAGCAGCTAATGTAGGTTTATTTTAGGTGAAATGGTCTGGGCAATCATATTCCTTCAAATTTAATCGTCTCATACTATGACTAACAGTGTTTTGAGAAAAAAGTAAGGTGATAGAGAGGTCAGTAAACTGATCTCATGCTCAGGGTGCCCTGGACTTAATGGCCACTTGTGACAACACATGTACTCATGACAACCTGCTCCTAGAGCTCTTAGCATCAGATGAGGGAAGTTGGAAGTGTGCATCTTGGTGGCCATGATGGAAGTAATTACTCAGAGAAATGAAGGCATGAGAGTGAACGATCTTAAATGCTACAGTCCTCGTACTTTTAGCCTCACTGCCTAAGCAAATAACATTCTCTCCCTGCCTAATCAGGCACTTCCCTTTTCCTGGGAGCTCAAGGAGAAAATGGCCTTGCAGGGTAAAAAATGCTTAATGCGATACAGCTTTTTATTTCAAAGTGGCATAAAAAATGTCGAGACAAATAAGTGGCTTACCATTTTAATGGCATTCCCTCAGTGTGTGGAATAAAAATGACACATTTCAATGCATTGAAACATCTTAATGCACAATTTATCTGTCAGCTGCACTCCTGGCCCCAATAATAATCTTGCGGCTGCACAGGGAGCCAGCAGGCCTAAACTCACTTTATTCCAGGTATTTTCAGTGCACAGTTAAATCCTGCAGATGATTACCTAAATATTTGTATTCTCTGACTTGCTCTGTAAAATTAGCTCTGGAGTTAGATTTTCTCATTCTCTTGCATACAGATAGTCAGCGTCTCATTGAGGATTTTGGGAGAAGAGAGACAATGAGGAAATATAGCAAAAGAGAGAGGGAGAGAGAGAAAAAAACGAGATAGAGAGAGAGAAAGAGAAAGAAAGGAAGGGGGAGAGAAAGAGAGAGAGAGAGAGAGAGAGAGAGAGAGAGAGAGAGAGAGAGAGAGAGAGAGAGAGAGAGAGAGAGAGAGAGAGAATCGGGAAACGTAAAAGATGTTGAGAAAGAAGAATAAAGTAGCCATTTTTGACTTAACACTGGAGGAAATTCTCAGCATCTCTCATGTTATCAGCATGAGATTAGGTCCTTTCAGACAAGCAGAGACTACAAATTGTTAAACACATTCCTCTGTAAATTTTATAGTAGGAGAAAGTAGGGCAGAGTTTTTTCCTGAAAATCATAGGCTAGGTAGGTAAAGTATGCAGGAAACAAACATTCACTTTTCAACCTCTAAACAATGAATCCAAACTAAAATGTGGTCTCTAGGCATAAATAAATAAATAACCTGAGACATTACTGAATGATTTTTTTCTATTAAAATGCTTTGTCTATAACCCTTCACCATTGCTTATGTGCATCTATCTTTCTGTCTATGCTTCATGGCATAAACAAACTTCACTGACTGGCTCAAGGTCTATTGACAAATCCTCTGTGGATTTGACTGAGTATTTTCAAAAACTGGGCAAGCAATATGAGGCCATTGATTTTCTGCCATATTCAAAAGGATTAAGGCTGCCATAAAGGCAACAGGAAAGGACTTAATGGGGTCATGTGTGCGTGCTAAACTTTGATATCTATTACTTTTCCTTTTATTCAAACCCATTCATCATGGTTGTGCTTCGCTGAATGGATGGTTGATACCTGAAGGTTATCTGTCTTATAGATTTCAGAGGCCCAGCTCCTGCCACTGTGTCCTCAATAAGAAATGTCCATTATCACAGCTGAGCACAGCTTCACTCAATCACCACACGACAAGGTGAAGGAACTCGATCAAGGTATTAGGCTTTTTTTTTGCAAAGAGCAGTGGTTAAATCTTTGGATTTAGTACGCTCAGAACTTTTTAGAGCACCACATTTTGGTTTCCTAATGTTTGCATGATATATCTAATAGACTTCGAAGCAATCATTGAAATTGTGATGCCTTTAAATGCTCTAGCTCTAGCCATTTTAGAAATGCTTTAGATTTTGCTGTTACACAGTCCACTTAATATGAACTTTAAGATGTGCCAAGTGTTTAATGCATCAATTTCACTGAGGAGTTCCACTTGAGCCACCTATACAGCCAGATCACTCTGAAGTGTGTGTGTGATTTGTTAAGGGGATAGTTGAGGATGGGGGGGTTGCTTCTGTGTGCTATAATGCTGAGGCGCTGTAGCTCTCTGCTTGAATTGGTCTCCTTCGGCAGAACATGTCCAGTGCTCCATGAGAATTTGTAAACCGTTAAAAGGGATCTTTCTTTGCTACAGGGTTGAATTCTGCCCTCATTTCCTGCCATGTAGTGACATTCGCACGCTTATGCCAAACTTCTCAGAGGTGCACAAGGACAGGACCCCCCATCCTTGACAACACAGCTGCCATCTGAGAAACAAAACAGCTTTTCTCCGCTTTAGATGCATGCCCAGAACCTAGCATATGGGAGACTAGGACACAAAACCCAGTGACTTACAGAAAATCTACTAGGGAGAATGAGTGTGTGTGTGTGTGTGAGAGAGAGAGACAGAGGGAGAAACAGAAGGAGAGAAAGAAACAGAATCAGAAGAGAGAGAGAGAGAGAGAGAGAGAGAGAGAGAGAGAGAGAGAGAGAGAGAGAGAGAGAGAGAGAGAGAGAGAGACCTGCGGCTCCCCCTGCAGCAGTGCTGTATTTTGTGGAAGAAATGAGAGAAGTTGAATTGCAATATCTAATCCTACACTGCTGCCCCTGCTCTCTTGCAGATCCCCAACTCAGTCCCACACTGCCTTCCATCATCCATTCCAGCACTCTCCAGTTGAGATTAAACCACGGAGCCAGACAACTAATACTTCAAATAACTCCAGTACAGTGCAACAGTAGAGGATCCGATTTTCCATCTGCTGAAACATCGCCTCCTTTTCCATCTCTGACTGGCTAATGAGGGATAGGTATGCCTCTCAGTAATGAAAGAAGCTTAAATTGCGTCAGCTCCGATTTGAAGGGTATCAGCGGCATCTTTCCTTGGGTTTATACGGAAGATGTGTGCTCAGGGTATTAGAGTTTTGTTGAAGGAATTGCTCCTTCCTTTTCAGGGAAACTCTGAACACATACTACCAGCTGAAACCCGCCTCCTGTCATTAACTTCTCTTTTCTCTGCTGCCTTGGCAACTAGGTGTGTGTGTGTGTGTGTGTGTGTGTGTGTGTGTGTGTGTGTGTGTGTGTGTGTGTGTGTGTGTGTGTGTGTGTGTGTGTGTGTGTGTGTGTAGAAAAACTGAGTTTTTCTAAAGCTGGCATCTATCCTATCAGACCACAACAGCTTCCATCCTGGTGTGCTCAAACTTAGCGCTTTCTCTCCTTTTTTTTCCCTACACATGCAGATGAATACAAAAATCCCATTAAAAATTTCCGGCAAAATGTTGCAACATCTCAATTGACCCAAATGGATTAAAAGTCATCAGAACATGTTTATGGTATTGCCATGCTCATTTCCTCCAGGGTCGTGCCAAAAAATTAGTCTGAGATTTCGAATGTGATGAGTTCTCTACTGCCTAAGTCCCTGCTGAAAGCCCCCAAAATTTTTACTATTAGAATGCTTGGAGAAATCTCTCAGCTATGTGCTGTGAAGGAGTTAAAGAATTCATACAAGCTTCATGTCTTTAGATATATGAAGACATGGATATCCAGCTATTGGAGATTGCAATATCCCTTATTTGAGTTATTTTATAATATATTCATACTCTCACCTCTTTCAATGTGAAACAGTTTAAAATCAGAGACAAATGTTTAGGGCAATTCTTTGGTCAATTTTACATATAAATTAGGTTCAACAAAACAGTTTAGGCAGATGGTATAGACAAAACGATAAGAGATAAATTAACAAAATATGAGTTGTAGATATAAATTTATGGTTAACAGAAAAAAAACATAGACTTTTTACATTAAAAGCTTGTGTACTTTATATTGCTATGAAACTCTTTTCATCTTTGAATCATGTATACAGGTGCACTTTGCAGATAAACCATTACTGACTGTGGCCCATCTGTTGCTTTGAACAATTTCTCAGCCGTACTCTACCTTCACTAGTAGCCTAGAAAGCAACACAAAGAAATGCAAATCGCTGTGTACGTGTGCAACACGGATTTCAGAGACAGCCGCATGTGACGAGTGTTATTAAATTGAAATTATTTAATTTTGATGCAGTGTAGTATAATGGTGGTTAAATGACACATCCAAACAATTGACTCAAATGATCCCTTACTTCCAACAATCAAAACTTTTGCCTTAATTAGTTCTGTGGTTTCATTTTATGATTAGTAGTCATAATAATAAAGATACATTACAGAGAAAAACATAGCTCAGAAGCAAGAAGCACTAATAGCCCAATAATCTATGTATCATGCATAACATTCAATATTACGCATTATTACTGCACTACTAAACTTATTTTATATATATATATATATATATATATATATATATATATATATATATATATATATATATATATATATATATATATATATATATATTTCCTGTACACACATATATGTATATAGGCACAGGGCCTGTGTCTGTTCTTTGCTCGGAAGAGGCGGCTTTATGGCAACAGCGCAATCCAGCATTAGGATTCAGCTGATGTTCTAAGTGCCACAATACAAGCCACAGGTTTCTTGGGGAATCTCCTCCAAGCTGAGCTTCCAAGGTGAGCATGCTTGTGCGTCAGGAGTTGGGAATCAGAGATAGCAGCAAGAAGCTATTAAAATATGGGCAGGAATTTCTGTTATCAGCCTGACGGGCAGTAGCGAAGGAGGCTTTGTGTTATTACCAAGATAAAATGCAGCACAGGTGCGCAGACAGGAGCAGTGCAGACGTAGGAGGAGAAGGAGGAGAAAAAGAAAAGAAGAGAAGGGGGTGGTTGGAAGCCTAGATTAATAGAATGAGCAAAGCTTAAGTTTATTAAATCTGAAAATTACCAATGTGTGAAATTGTCCAAGTTTTTTGTTCTGCAAAGTAAAGTGGTTTAGGCGAGTATTAAACAGAGGGAATTACAGGCCAGTAATATTCAGGATTATTATCCCTTTGTTCTATGTCTCTTTTCTCTTGTCTTTCTCCCTGTACTTTAATCTGTAAATTAATCTTATAAAACATGTTCTTAGTAACATTTCTAAGACTTTGGTCGAGGCTCATTACATTCTCTTGCAATGAGAATTACAAGACCACATTTCAACTGAAATCTCACGGATCCAGGATATACAGTATATCTAAAACATGGTTTAACCTACTGTAACTCAGAAAAATGCACAACACTGGGTTTTAGGCATACCAAAATTATTATCATCCATCATCCAAATTAATATGTTCCATTCAATTTTGGAGTGTGGTTGTGGAGATTTTGTGCTCATTCAGCCACTAGGACATTAGTAAAGTCAGGTACTGATTTAGGGGGTAGAGGCCTGGGGTGTAGTCAATGTCATAACAAAGATGTTCACTATGGTCAGAATTCAAAAGCAGGCCACTCAAGATCTTCCAGTCCAATCCATATAACTTCATGCAGCTGGAATTGTGCACAGGGGCATTACCATGCTGGAACAAGTTTGGGTCTCCTAGCTCAAATGAAGGGAAAATCTAATGCGACCACATCAAAAACAACATATACAATTGTGTGCCTGCAACTTTGTGTTAATAAGTTAAGGAAGAACCGCATATGACTAGAAAATATATAAACAGTATAGTTACACTTTTTAAACGGATGGCATTATCATTTAAAGTTTAAAACTTTCCTGAAAGTAATCACAAAACAATGCATTCTTTACAATTCTTTTGGCAGCAAATGGAATGCATTTATATATTGTTTGCATTTACTCATACACACAAATAGTGTACACACCAAGTACACATACTGTACACATACTGTTTATTCTGTAAATGAATTTATTAGCTTACAAATAAGCATAAATGTTTGGTTATTCACATATGAAAATTGTATTTGGCACTTTCATTTATTTATCCAGGATGTGAGAGTTCTATACAATAGAAAGGTTCCATACAAAGGTAAAGTGCTCCCTCCAGTCATAAATAACAAATGAAAATGCCTGGAATAGGATGCAGAGAACGAAAAGAAATCATGTTTTCTCTCTCTCTCTCTCTCTCTCTCTCTCTCTCTCTCTCTCTCTCTCTCTCACACACACAAACACACACACACACACACACACACACACACACACACACACACACACACACACACACACACATATACACAGGTTGTGAGACACTGACTTAGTAATTAAAATTCAAATAAAGCTATGACAAAATCTACACCCAACCAACGTAAGAAAATCTGTTCATGTTTCACAACAGGTATATGTGTGTATATGTGTGTCTTTGTGTGTCAACTATTTATAATTGTTTGTTTTTTTGTTTTTTTTTATAAGGTCTATATGTGAGGCATATAGACCTTATAGGGTTAAAATGTGTTCACATGCATATACTATCTCTGAAGGACTTAAACAAAACTTTTTATTTATCAGCCACTTCTAGTATATCTGTTAAATGGGTCACACTCTTGTCCATTAATACTACCTGTGCACATAAGATTAATACACACATATGACTAACCAGAGATAAAATACAGATTCGGATTAGATGGGATAGTAGTAGCTCTGCATCCAGCATGTAATCTCTGACTGCTTACTAATAAAGCAATTATTGTATTGTTTTTTTTCTTTTTATTATTAGGATGCTACATGCAGGATAGAGGAAACAGCAGGCTGATTCAACTCAGGTCACTGTTTGTGGCTTCTGTGTACGAAATTCTTATTTTATTGATTATTGAAGAGCCCCATATGAACCCCCAACTGTGACCTGAGAAAAGTTTTCAAATATATAAGAGAACTGTGTGTACGTGTGTGTATATGTCTGTATATGTCTGTGTATGAGTGTGCATGTGTGCATGCGTAGGGGGTGTATGTTGACAGGGGAATTAAGGCGGAATTTGTTTACGTGCAAAACCTGCTCTCAGGCTGCCATCTCGAGATCCACTTGTTAATTTCTGTTTCTTTACTGAAGAGAAAATTCATTAACCCTACAGACATCCAGTCATTTGGTGAAATGTGCATGTTTAATGTGGCTTAAAAGAGCTTTTTAAAGCTGTAAACACAGGCTAATTAGCAGGACTGTAAGCAGCCTGCCACATCATACACACCAGTTCACTCCTAAAGAATTGCTCCTGTCCACACGGTTTGCTCTGTACATGTCTTTAAATGTACACATAAATGCACACAAAAGCACACATCGTCGGGTATACACAAAGTATACGTACACATAAAACTGCAGGTGATTTTTGCTTTTTTTTTATCAACATTGTACACATATTTTCTAGAGAAACAATGCAGCAGTAAGGCAATGTAGTGAGGAAACATAAGGAAAGAGAGCTCATCTACATTATGGACCCCCCATGGAATTAATGTCGTGTTTTGACAACAGCTATTAAACCATCAGCCATTTCAAACATCCAATAGTTTTGCCTCCTGCAGCCTCCAAAGCACTTTGCTTGCACAGCTGATAAAGGATTTTTGCATTAGGCTCCATTTTTTATCTATATTTATACAGTATATTACAGTATATTAATCCTTGAAGAAAACATAATTCGTCTTGGTTATTTGAGTATAGTTCTATGAGTTTATTTGCATATTAACTAAACCATACCCCATAACTAACTAAACCTTTTTTAAACCTGTTTTTAAAATGTCACACACGGCGTCATTAGTGCACTAAGGACTGTGTTGTAAGTTGACCTAGCTATATTCAAGCTAGAACAGGAATATACAATACATATAATAATTCAGACCTGTGTTTTGCAAGTGCTTAATTAGATAAGAAACGATCATTCTATATCTTTGGTGGACATCCAAACAGCCAGAATCTTTAAAATAAAGTTTAAATAAACCTAAA